>NC_141873.1:266505057-266808087 GCF_056163025.1 Triticum urartu
CATTAATCTCATGAAAGTACTAGGTGCATTAGTTAACCCAAAAGGCATGACTAACCACTCATATAATCCAAACTTAGTTTTAAATGCTGTTTTCCATCCATCTCCCAATTTCATACGAATTTGATGGTATCCACTACGCAAATCAACTTTGGAGAATATTGTAGAGCCACTCAATTCATCAAGCATATCATCTAGCCTAGGAATAGGATGACAATAACGAATAGTAATATTATTAATGCCTCTACAATCAACACACATACATGATGTACCATCCTTTTTAGGCACTAGTATAATAGGAACAACACAAGGACTAAGAGATTCATGTATATAACCTTTGTTGAGCAGCTCTTGTACTTGATGCATAATCTCCTTCGTCTCCTATGGATTGGTACGGTATGGTGCACGGTGGGGTAATGATGCACCGGGAATTAACTCAATTTGATGCTCTATCCCTCGAATAGGTGGTAATCCCGATGGCACATCTTGTGGAAAGACGTCAGCGAACTCCTGCAAAATGTTAGTGACAGCAGAAGGCAAAGAGGAAGGCACGTCCTCGAATGAAAATAATGCCTCTTTGCACACAAAAGCATAGCAAACAGATTTGCTGAAATCTAGATCATCAATATCAGATTTGGTGGCAAGTAAACATGCACTTTTCAATTTAATTTCAGAAACAACATTAGATGGTTTATTATTAGGCTTCATGTGTTGCTCAAATTCTTTTGCCACAATCTGATTTTCATTCTTATTTTGCTCCTGTTTTGCTTTATTAGCTCTATTAATATCATCTTTCAAAATGGAATCAGGAGTCATAGGAAGCAAAGTAATATTTTTGTCCTTATGAACAAGAGTATACTGATTGTTTCTACCATGGTGTACAATTTTTTTAATCAAATTGCCATGGTCTACCAAGTAATAAGGAACATGCTTGCATAGGTACCACATCACAATCAACATAATCAGCATATGTAGAGATACTAAAGTGCACACGAACAGTACATGTTACCTTAACCTTTCCGCTGTTGTTAAACCATTGGATGTAGTAAGGATGTGGATGTGGTCTTGTGGTGAGAGGTAGCTTCTCCACCATCTCCATGCTAGCCAAGTTGTTGCAGCTCCCTCCATCTATGATGACGTGAACAGAACGTTCCTTCACAACTCCCTTTGTATGGAACAAATTATGCCTCTGATTTTGCTCAGCTTGTGTAACCTGCACACTCAAAACACGCTGAGCAACTAAACATTCATACCTGTCAGCATCTTCAACAACAATGTACTGCGTCTCATGATCAGAATCATCTCCACCGTGTTCTTCATGTGTAATAAGAGCCAAAGTCTCCTCATCATAGTCACTAGCAGACTCATACCCACCATCCTCAGTAGAAATCATCACACGCTGAGATTTGCATTCTGTCGCAAAATGTCCTCTTCCCTTACAACGACGACAAATAATATCACTTGTGTGCCCTGTTTATGCCATGGAAGAAGAAGAGCTCTGCGCAGGCCCGACAGGTGTGCTCTTGGCAGATAGTGGTGGTTGTGCCTGCTTTCTTGTATCACGGCTGGAGGTGGAACTTGATGGAGGTGCTGGTGTACTGGAAGTAGAGGATTCACGTGGTGTCCATGATGAAGATCGACCTGCAGAAAAGTTAGTTCGCGCCAATGCCTGTCGATCCTGCACTTCACGTTCAGCTTTACAAGCAAGATGGAATAAACGAGTGATATTAGTATACTCCTTATACTCTAGAATGGTTTGAATCTCTCTATTTAATCCACCCATAAAACGTGCAAGCATAGCTTCATTCTCCTCAACAATACCACATCTAATCATGCCAGTTTGTAATTCCTGATAATATTCTTCTACAGAATTTTTTCCTTGTCTTAAACGCTGCAATTTTTGAAGTAATTCACGTTGATAATATGGTGGAACCCAACGAGTATGCATAGCAGTTTTCAAAGCAGCCCAAGTAGTTGGAATAGGATATAATCTACAATGTTCAGACCACCAAACACATGCGAAGCTAGTGAAAGCACAAACAGCAGCAGGAACACGTCTCTTCTCAGGATATTGTAAACATGTAAAACATTGTTCAGTTTCTAACTCCCAAGTACGATATATATCAGGAACATATCTACCCTCAAATGGTGGAATATTCAATTTCAGTTTAGGAAGATGGTCATGATCTCGTACCTCATATGGTGGTGCAGCCCTACCGTTGCGATGATATACCTGAGGACGACCTGGTGGTGGTGGTGGTGGTGGTTGCACGTAGTTCTGATTTTGATCAACCTCATCCTCGTAATGGTCCTCCACCTCTGCAGTAGCAGCAGGAGCGACAGAAGCATCAACAGCGGCACCAGAATTTTGCCTAGGGTCAATGGGAACGCGCTGTGCTCATCCCACATGATTTGGAAAGCGACGTTGTTGTTGTTGTTGTTGTTGTTGTTGTTGTAGAGGTGCGTTAGGGGCAGCCAGTGGTGGTGGTGGAAGACGCGCGAGCAATTCATTAAACTTGTTATCGAGCTTTGTTTCAAACGTCTTGTCCATGCCATCTATCTTCTCCATGGCCTCTTCAAATCTGTTTAGCACATCTTGCACCTGTCCACTCATCATTTGCTGAAATTTATCATGCAACTCCTTATTCGTCATGTTCTCCCAGTCAGTCTCGTCGGCTTGTGATCCTGCCATGGTTAGCAGCAATAGAAACACACAAGAATATGATCCTACAGACTACTAACAATAGGTGGTGGTGGGTGTCACAAACCCGTCAAGCAAATCTTAAATTCTTACTAGTTCTTATCCAGCAGCAGGCGGTGATCGACAACCGTCGTAGTCAAAACTCTCAAAGCTTGGATAGAGCGATTACCAGGGAAAATCAAACACACGACGTAGATGTATGTGGAGCTGGGAAGGCTTATAATATGGTAGCAAAAAGGGTCAGCAATAATCAATTCAGATATGCAAAGTTGAATAAACACTCAACGACGGTACTGTGCTGGTCCTAGGCTAGACCGTGCTAGAGACGCGAGCCTAGAACACTAACAAAATCACGGCGCTGCACGTAAACAAGTGAAAAGCACACTCTGGGACTTTTTTTTCTGCTCTGTTTTTTTGGCGCTCCTTTTTTTGTGCTCTTTTTTTTGCAAAAAATCACTATAATGGCGAGTGTCTCAAAACTCTCCCCTCGTCAAACTGACAGGATGGGCACGGAATTTTTTTTGACTTTTTTTTCAGAAATCAGGGCAGCGATGACGAAAAAGTGCGACAAAAAATCACTATGATGGCATGTGGCTCAAAAGACTCAGAAAAGCCTAAAAATAGGGTAGGGAAAAAATATTTTTGCCTGTGAAAATTTTGGCCTAAAAATTGCCCAGGGGTCTCCAGACTCTTTTTTTTCCTCTGAAACCTACTCAGGCAAGGAAACACGAATCGGAAATTAGACGGACCTTGGAAACAAACCTAATATGAAAGGAACTCGGATTGGTGGTGGATATATGGTGGTAGGATATGGCAGCGGTGGTGGTATATGGATACGGATTTGTGGTGGTATATGGATATGGATTGGTGGTGGTATATGGATACGGATTGGTGATGGTATATGGAGACGGATCGATGGAGGATAAGCGGTGGTGGTAGATGGCAGGGGCGATGATGATGGTGTGGCCGCGGCGTGACAACTTATGACCAGAATTCGAAACTCTAAAAGATTAGACTCTAAGACCAGCAACTAGACACGACGATGCAACCGCAAATTCAACAAAGCAAAATACTGAAAATACTATGCAAAGGCTCAGATTGGTTCGGATATGATGAACTAACCCTAATTTTTTTGCTTTTTTTTCATGGACTGTAGGTATGAAGAACAGACTCGATCTAAACTACGAAAAACTGTAAAATCTCACCGAGCAACCTGGAAATCTGATACCACTTGATAGAGGCAAAGGTGTCCTGATGTTTCCATGAGATAGATATCGTTTTCTGTGGGAGTCGACTTTGACGATCCGACTACGAATGTGCGAAGACGTCGTGCCTTAGCAATCGCTAAACCAACTTCCGAGGGTTATTGACCACGCCGGAGCACGATCAACCTGACCATGAGGGTCTATTTCCTGCGAGCAAATGAAGAACAAGCAAGAAACTGAAATTGCAATATGGATATTGCGAATAAAAGAGGAAAGCTTTATTAATGAAGGTGGGGTTCTGTGACGTCTTGGTCTGGTCGTTGGACACAAACGAAGTATGCGAAGTTGCTTCAGAGTCCTGGAATCATCACTTGTAACTCCGTTCTTGTTCCTCTTGCGCATGCCATCATCTCCATGCTTGAACTTGCTCCAAGGTTCATCTTTCTTGTCCAAGCTAGGCCCTTCATTTGTAAGCAAAACAAATGTATCCAATTTAGGCAGCATCATATTCTCATGAACATTAGAATCGTTATCAAGAAACGAAAGTACCTGATAATTCAATTGGCATGCGCGAGCTCTAGTAATTGGTCCAGTATGTATAGCGGCAGGGGCTGTGGGTGTAACAATGGCATTGATGTCCTCATCACCCGTCCTCCTCGACTGGCACTTGCTTGGTTTCTGCCTTGTCTTGAGTGAAAAACTGCTTCTTCTTGGTTGGTGCGGCTCCCTTGGCCTTGGAGGTATCCGCGTCGGCGGGCTGCGCTGTCGCGGCGGTCTTGAGGGCGAGCTTGAGCGTCATTAAGGCTTCCTTGGTGTCCCCAACTACTGTGAGGACACCCTTGCTCCCGGGCATCTTCATGAGGTTGTAGGCCGGATGGGTCGCCGCCATGAACTGAGCTAGGGCTGGGTACCCGAGGATGACATTGTACGGGAGGCCGATGTGGGTTATGTCGAAGTCGACCAGCTCAGTGCGGTACTTGTCGCGCGTGCTGAAGGTCACGGGGAGGCGGATCCGCCCCAGGGAGTAGGAGGAGCCTCCACCAACCCTTGAGAAAGGCTTGCTAGGGCGGAGCCACTCGAGCGGTACATGAAGAAGGCTGAAGGCCTCGACGGAGAGCATGTTGAGGTCGGCGCCGCCGTCGATGAGCATCTTGGTGACGGATACGTTGCAGATGGTGGGCGTGCAAAGCATTGGGAGCACACTCGAGCCGGCGGTGGAGACTGTGATGCCCGGATATTTAAGCTACAGTGAACCTCTGCTATTGGTGCCACGTCACGTCGATTACTTTTCCTAATCTCGCGATGATTCAAAACTCGTTCAAATTCAAATTTTAAATAAAGTCAAACTAGAAAAGTTTTCAAACGTCAAAACTAAAATGTTCAGGTTGTGACAAATAAATTGTAAGTAATTATGGTGGAGAAACCAAACTTTGATAATAATGTTTAAACACTCTAAAATGAATAAAATAGTAACAATAATAATTATTTAAATGCTTTCAAAATGTTAAACAATTTCAAAACAATTTTGTTTCGGTGCTAAGTGGTTTGTGGCTGTGGCTTAGTTTGCAACCTCTATTTTGGTGCCACTGTAGTATTGTACTAAAATGAGAAATAAAAGAAAACAAATAAACAGAAACTATAAAAGAAAATAAGGTTTATAAAAAAAATGGAAAGCCCCAGGCCAACTGGGCCATCCGGCCCAACTCCTCCCTGGCCCAACCGGCCTCCCATATCCCCCCATAACCTAGCCCGCAGCCACCCTCGCTCCTGAATCCCCCCCACTCCCTCTCGTCCTCCCGTGCGCCACCACCTACAGTGGGAGGCGAAATCCCCGACCTCCTCCGTCCCAGTGACCAGGTCCGGCCAGCCTCCGTCGCCCCTTCCCGTTCCCGGACGGATCCGGCTGCATCCACACCGATCCCCGCCGCCCCGACGCCGCCTGGGACCGCCGCCTACCGCCATCCTCGCGTCGCCGCCTCACAGAAGCTCCTGCCATGGCTGCAGCCGCCTGGTCCTCCGCGTCCGTGCCGCGCCAAGCCGCCTCCTCGCCGGTGAGGACGGACCCCGAAGGCCTCGTCGCGGATCCGGCCTCCCTCGCCATGCTCCCCTCGCCGGAGTCCCCTCATCGACCGACGCCCCCTGCTCCGACACCGTCGGACGCCGCCGCTAACCTCGTCGTCGATCCGCTCGACCCCAACCTCCACCGGCTCCATCGAACACCCTGCTGCTTCCACTGTGAGCCTCCGGCCGTCCACAGCCTTTTTCCCCTCCTCCCCGTGCCCTCTAGCGCCGTTTGCCGCTAGCTCCGCCGTAGTCGCCGCCCCTGGCTGTTTCAGCCGCTCCTAGATACAGACGAAGGCAGCTTGACGCGGCGCCTCCCGCTTATCCGTTTGGCACCCGGGCTGCCCCTTTTGGTCGCCGGAGCACCCAGCTCCGCGCGCGCCGCCGTCCTCTGAACTGACCCACGGGCACACGCACACGCACACCCGCACGTTCTAATAGTGGGTTGACCCACTGACGCGTGGGCCCGCCCGGTTTAACCAATCCCCTAACCACGTAATTAGATAGAACCTAATAAAACTGTTAGTTGAATAACTGGAGATGACATGTGGACCCTTTTCTTTTAAAAGCCTATTTAAAATTATCTAAGTCAATGACATGTGGCCCCCACCTAATCTGTTAAAATTAATTAAACAATTAATTTACACTGCCTCTATGACAGCTGGGTCCCACCAGCCAGTTTGACCAGTCAACGGTCCATGTGTTGACCGCAACTGGACTGCTGACTCAGCCCCTGGACCCCACTATCAGCATCTGCTGACTGGGCAGTTGACCCAGTCAACTAGCCCCACCTGTCAGCCTCACTAGCACCTCTTTGGGTACACTTCTGTGTACCCATAGCATTTATTATTTAAATGAATTTCGAATTAAATTAAATCCAGGAAATCTAGAAAATGATTAAATCTTTATAAATTAATATAAAATAATCCGTAACTCAGATGAAAATACTTTGTACATGAAAGTTGCTCAGAACGACGAGACAAATCCGCATACACAATCCGTTTGTCAGCCACGCATCCCTAGCATATCAAACCTGCAACTTTTCCCCTCCGGCCTGTCCATCAGAAAACGCGAAACACCGGGAATACTTTCCCGGACGTTTGCCCCCCTTCACCAGTATCACTTACTACCGCGTTAGGTCACCTCTAGCATCGCGCATTGCCATGTTATACTTTGGTTGCTCTGTTATTTATTGTGTTCCCCCTCCGTTACTTCTTTCCGGTATACCCCGAGACTGCCGAGGACCCCCAGTTCGACTACGGTGTTGACAACCCCTCTCTCTTGCCAGAGCAACCAGGCAAGCCCCCCCTTTGATCACCAGATATCGCCTACTCTTCTCTATACTGCTTGCATTAGAGTAGTGTAGCATGTTACTGCTTTCCGTTATTCCTATCCTGATGCATAGCCTGTCCTTGCTACTACTGTTGTTACCTTTACCTGCTATCCTACTGCTTAGTATAGGATGCTAGCGTTCCATCAGTGGCCCTACACTCTTGTCCGTCTGCCATGCTATACTACTGGGCCGTGATCACTTCGGGAGGTGATCACGGGCATATACTATATGCTTTACACAGTTACATTACCTATGGTACTGTTCGGAGTTGGGGGCTGAAGGGGCAGGTGGCTCCATCCCGGTAGAGGTGGGCCTGGGTTCCCGACGGCCCCCGACTGTTACTTTGAGGCGGAGCGACAGGGCAGGTTGAGACCACCTAGGAGAGAGGTGGGCCTGGCCCTAGTCTGCATTCGCGGATACTTAACACGTTTAACGAGATCTTGGTATTTGATCTGAGTCTGGCTACTGGCCTATACGCACTAACCATCTACGCGGGGACAGTTATGGGCACTCGATGTCGTGGTATCAGCCGAAGCCTTCGTGACGTCAGCAACGGAGCGGCGCGTGCTGGATTGGACTGGAACGCCACTAGGCTAGGTCTGCTTCCGGCCGCCCACGCAACGTGCAGGTGTGCTAAGGGCGATGGGCCCAGACCCCTGGGCGCTTAGGTTTAGACCGGCGTGCTGACCTCTCTGTTGATCTAGGTGGGGCTGCAACGTGTTGATCTTCTGAGGCCGGGCATGACCCAGGAAAGTGTGTCCGGCCAAATGGGATCGAGCATGTTGGGTTATGTGGTGCACCCCTGCAGGGAAGTTAATCTATTCGAATAGCCGTGATCTTCGGTAACAGGACGACTTGGAGTTGTACCTTGACCTTATGACAACTAGAACCGGATACTTAATAAAACACACCCTTCCAAGTGCCAGATACAACCGGTGATCGCTCTCTCACAGGGCGACGAGGAGAGGATCATCGGTTAGGATTATGCTATGCGATGCTACTTGGAGGACTTCAGTCTACTCTCTTCTACATGCTGCAAGACGGAGGCTGCCAGAAGCGTAGTCTTCGAAAGGACTAGCTATCCCCCCCTTATTCCGGCTTTCTGCAGTTCAGTCCACATATGATACCCTTAATCCATTTGATACCAATGCGTACATATGTAGTATAATTCCTTGCTTGCGAGTACTTTGGATGAGTACTCACGGTTGCTTTCTCCTTCTCCCTCTATCCCTTCTACCTGGTTGTCGAAACCAGATGTTGGAGCCCAGGAGCCAGACGCCACCGTCGGCGACGGCTCCTACTACACCGGAGGTGCCTACTACTACGTGATGCCCGCTGACGACGACCAGGAGTAGTTTAGGAGGATCCCAGGCAGGAGGCCTGCGCCTCTTTTGATCTGTATCCTAGTTTGTGCTAGCCTTCTTAAGGCAAACTTGTTTAACTTATGTCTGTACTCAGATATTGTTGCTTCCGCTGACTCGTCTATGATCGAGCTCTTGTATTCGAGCCCTCGAGGCCCCTGGCTTGTAATATGATGCTTGTATGACTTATTTTTATTTGTAGAGTTGTGTTGTGATATCTTCCCGTGAGTCCCTGATCTTGATCGTACATGTTTGCGTGTATGATTAGTGTACGATTGAATTGGGGGCGTCACAAGTTGGTATCAGAGCCGACTGCCTGTAGGAATCCCCTTTTCCAACTCCTTGGCCGAAGTCGAGTCTAGACATTGAAAACTGTTTTACTAACATGGCTGTGCGGCCCATGGGCCCACGTCGCCATTTGGGTGGTATTAGGATCTTTTACTCCTCGTCTATACTCTGGGATTCTGATCTCTCTTCTATTCGGGTTAAATGATTTTGCTAAAATCTAACTCTAGGTTCTCGCTACCACTTCCTGCCGGAGAACCCTTTCATTACGGATGGTCGACTGCTTCAACGGAATATTCTGACAATACTCTCCGATATTTTCTCGAGACCTTATGCGTATTGCTTTTGCAATTCCCTACCACCGAAAAATCCCTATGGATAAATACTTACATCTGTCATTTTTACTTTTATTCCCAGTTGGTCTTGTTATTACAAGATACCCCGAAATACTCATCATTGTTTCGATAATCCTTTGAGCTTAACGCCTTGCTGTTCTTTGTCACCTGAATACCCCTACGGATAATTCTCGCACTTATCGAGTATCCGCTCATCCCCCAGTTGTTCATGTGTTTCACAATGGTCATTGAGATACTATTCGATCCTCCAAAAATCCTTAGTAGCTTATTGCTCTGCAATACTTGTCTGCTTGCATGATGGATGCTTTCCATATGTCTGGCAAAATTCGTTAGTATCCTTAGGCACCATCATTTTGATCCCTTTGATTCAACATGAGTGCGAATGCACGCAATCATCAGTTGATCCTTTTAATTATCTTTCCGGCTCAGACGTCATTTTAAACATGAGCTGGTTCTCAATAAATCCAATTGTCGTCGATTGTACCCCTAAGGATATTCAACTTATCCATCCCTAATCAGAATATTGCTTCTGATCCCTTGATTTGAAAATCATAATTCCTTTGCATTTGAGCTCTGAATTAGTCAGTTGTTTCTAAAGTCTGATCCCCTTGCATTGTTTCTCCCTCTGGTTGAGTGCCGATGCTCACACCAGATCCCTTGAGGACCACCAGATCCTTTGTTGGATTTTATCCGACAGCGTCCTTCATATTCAATAACCTTGTGAGCCTTCCCTCGGATACATAATGCCTTTGGTAAATGGTATCATCTACTTTCTCAACCTTAATCTACTTTCGAACTTGTGATATTTACTCTTGAAACTCGTGGAATATGTTTCTAAGAACCCCCTATGGGATGAACATATGCCTTCTCTAAACTGTGTGAACTCGAAAGTTTTCACGAGTCATACACTTCTGGTATTTTGCCAGATAAAATTTCAACACTACAACTTCTTCGAAAGTGAGAAGTGAATGAAAGGTTATGCATTGGAGAAGTGGGAGTCGACCTTGAACTTTGTGTTCATGCCCATGGACACGATGTAGATCTTATCATTAAAGCTTCTCTTAAATTAAATTATTCCTTTGGTATAAGTTCATCTTATATCCGGGGTCTGGCCTTTTGCAATCGTGGTTCCGACCATGTTCTCCTTTAAATACCATTTCGCGTGCAAGTTTAAGCGCTTGTCTTCTGTAGAGCAATACCCCAGTCCAACCTCTACTTTGATCTGTCATCGAGTATTACCCCCTCTGGTATCTCGAGATTATCACGGAACTGCATAATTTCTTATGAGTTCTTCTTCAAGTATTATTTCTCACTGATTCCAAAATTTTCCCCGGGTTCTGAATTGTTAGACACTCAAGGACACCGGCAGTGAATCGAGTCTGTACTCCGAATCAATAACTATAAGTAATTTTTATTGCTTATGAGTTTAATAATCCTTCAAGTCATTCCTAGCCCGGTTGTCTATATCATTATCGTGCTAAATTTTAACTGTGCTACCTGGCCCTTCTTCCCGGAACACAACTTTCGACGATGAGCTAAGCTTACGTCGATCTTTCTCGTCATATCTTTCACCTTGGACAACAAGCTTGATTTTAAGTTTGTGTCATAACCATGGTTCCGATAACCTTTTGCTTCATAATTCCTTTGACTTGATGTCATCGCCGATAGATTACATCTTCATGAAATCTCTCGACAAATGTGTCGAGATCAGCACCAACATCTTGGGCTCTTCCAGGATATCCATCAAATTCATGATGAGAATTACCATCTTTTCCCTCGGTGATTTATATTATCATCGACCACTTTATTGCCTTCCGTTCAACATAAACTTGTTCGTGTTTTGTGTTACATGTTGAGATCCTTGCTACCCCGCAGTTGTTCTTCTTCACCTTGGAAGTATTACCATCTCTTTTGTCAAGAATGTGGTGAGAATTTCACCACCTCTAAAAAATTCTTGGTATGATAATACTTCTCGCCATCTCCGTACATTCCTTGGTCCCCGTATTGTTTTTGACCGGAATACCGACAATTGAGCTATGACGTGTGAATTCAAAACTTCTAAGCAACCCTATTGATTTGAAGTGAATGGGCGATAGTTTCATTCTAAGTCTTCCGATAATTGAATCACCATTCTAACATTGATCGTGCTACCTAAGCCCATATGTCGGGTGCACCTTTCAACCATTTTTTATTGTGTATGATTTCCTCGAGCATACATCATAATATCATTTGATCTGACTAATGTTATCTCCTTGTTCACATAATTGTGGAAACCCCTCTTTTGGAAGTCTCGAGGAACTGTCGCCGAGTTCATCAGCCACCCCCTCATCCTCTCCTTGGTTTAATGATGAACTCTGGTTTCAGAACTCGCTCCCATAGTTCATTTCTTGAGAATCTTACATTACCATCTCGTCAATTTGTGTTGCACCTTTTCTTCTCTGGCATCCTAAGTCAGAGGTATCCTGACACCAATCGGATCTGAACCTCGGTCAGATATGATGGTTGGGGCATATTTCCAAGAGTTATAACATTGGTCCTTATATGACTCGGTAAGGTGATGTCATGCCTAGCACACCTGACCGGAGGACCTATTGTTATAATTTCCTTTTTGGCAAGGAGAACCCTTCTTCCATGAGGGAATTGGATGATTTGATTTATAAATTTTTCCTGATGGATTCTTTGTGCATCCAAAGTCCGACCCTCGCTTGAAGACCTTGTCAATACTATCTCGAAGCATGTCTGTGGTACTCCAATTTTCCACAAAGAACATTTGAAGCCCAATGCTAAATGTTTCTCGCTCAATTATCCAAACACCATTGTATGGGTAATATCATGAAATTTCTCTCCCCTTACCTAAAGAGATTTCTACTTTAAATCCTGTCATGGATATCATGCCCTACTTGTCCTTGGGAAGGATATACCCATGAAATATGTGTTTAAACACAATTCCCTTTCCATTGTTCTGATTAAAACTAATAACCATTTTCCCCTCCCATGGGTTTTTTTAACCCTTATTGTGATCTGTATGATATAAGCAGTAATATTCCCTGCTTATGTAAACACCTCAGTGTACAATTCTGTCAGCAAGACCCTGTTACTATTGTTGATGACATTTCGGTAGCCACCGATGGACGAGAACTTTGCCTATTGGTCTGCCTCGTTCAACGAGCAGGAAAATGGTTCTCTTCGTCCCTCGCCCTTGGTACCAACGTTGTTGCCAACATAACCGACAGTCTCTTCTCTGACATGCCTGGCTATCATGATGCCTTGCTATCATGACCGTGCAAGTTGTCAGTGCCCCCCTACTTTACCCACATGGTGGGCCCATAACCCACAGTTCCACAAGATCAAAACCTGACTCTCCTGTACATCCCTGCTTCAAAGTTATCCCTTATGCTTGGCATCATAGGTAATTCTTGAGCCACCTTCCTACTGCTCTATTCCGGTATCAGACGCAACGCTTACTCTCGCCGCTCTGAACCCCTTTCTCACTCTGGTTCAGACTTTGAGCAGCTAGCTACCCGCTTGGGCCCTCCCATTATACCTTCGTATCGTACTCTCGATGTGTTTTATATGTTCAACTTGAGAGATAATCTTATGCTCATTCATGGTTAACCCCAGATTGTTTCCCTCGTAAGCATGTTGTCATAGCCAAGCGGCCCCTTACCTATTCGTAAGTGCATTGGAGTTCCCGGAGAAAAATATGATGACTTCCTCATGGTGACCCAAAGCTGAGGTATGAAGACATCAATGTTATGGATTGACCTCTTCGAGAAGAGCATCCAAGACCGAGAAGATTTGTTAGAATTTCGTGACCAGATCTTTCCCCCCTTACTTCCCCTCTTAAATCTCGGGACGAGATTTCTTGTAGTGGAGGAGAATTGTGACGCCCGAATATTTAAGCTACAGTGAACCTCTACTATTGGTGCCACGTCACCTCGATTACTTTTCCTAATCTCGCGATGATTCAAAACTCGTTCAAATTCAAATTTTAAATAAAGTCAAACTAGAAAAGTTTTCAAACGTCAAAACTAAAATGTTTGGGTTGTGACATATAAATCGTAAGTAATTATGGTGGAGAAACCAAACTTTGATAATAATGTTTAAACACTCTAAAATGAATAAAATAGTAACAATAATAATTATTTAAATGCTTTCAAAATGTTAAACAATTTCAAAACTATTTTGTTTCGGTGCTAAGTGGTTTGTGGCTGTGGCTTAGTTTGCAACCTCTATTTTGGTGCCACTGTAGTATTGTACTAAAATGAGAAATAAAAGAAAACAAATAAACAGAAACTATAAAAGAAAATAAGGTTTATAAAAAAAATGGAAAGCCCCAGGCCAACTGGGCCATCCGGCCCAACTCCTCCCTGGCCCAACCGGCCTCCCATATCCCCCCATAACCTAGCCCGCAGCCACCCTCGCTCCTGAATCCCCCCCACTCCCTCTCGTCCTCCCGTGCGCCGCCACCTACAGTGGGAGGCGAAATCCTCAACCTCCTCCGTCCCAGTGACCAGGTCCGGCCAGCCTCCGTCGCCCCTTCCCGTTCCCGGACGGATCCGGCTGCATCCACACCGATCCCCGCTGCCCCGACGCCGCCTGGAACCGCCGCCTACCGCCGTCCTCGCGTCGCCGCCTCACAGAAGCTCCTGCCATGGCCGCAGCCGCCTGGTCCTCCGCGTCCGTGCCGCGCCAAGTCGCCTCCTTGCCGGCGAGGACGGACCCCGAAGGCCTCGTCGCGGATCCGGCCTCCCTCGCCATGCTCCCCTCGCCGGAGTCCCCTCATCGACCGACGCCCCCTGCTCCGACACCGTCGGACGCCGCCGCTAACCTCGTCGTCGATCGCTCGACCCCAACCTCCACCGGCTCCATCGAACACCCTGCTGCTTCCGCTGTGAGCCTCCGGCCGTCCACAGCCTTTTTCCCTCCTCCCCGTGCCCTCTAGCGCCGTTTGCCGCTAGCTCCGCCATAGTCGCCGCCCCTGGCTGTTTCAGCCGCTCCTAGATACAGACGAAGGCAGCTTGACGCGGCGCCTCCCGCTTATCCGTTTGGCACCCGGGCTGCCCCTTTTGGTCGCCGGAGCACCCAGCTCCGCGCGCGCCGCCGTCCTCTGAACTCACCCACAGGCACACGCGCACGCACACCCGCACGTTCTAATAGTGGGTTGACCCACTGACGCGTGGGCCCGCCCGGTTTAACCAATCCCCTAACCACGTAATTAGATAGAACCTAATAAAACTGTTAGTTGAATAACTGGAGATGACATGTGGACCCTTTTCTTTTAAAAGCCTGTTTAAAATTATCTAAGTCAATGACATGTGGCCCCCACCTAATCTGTTAAAATTAATTAAACAATTAATTTACACTGCCTCTATGACAACTGGGTCCCACCAGCCAGTTTGACCAGTCAACGGTCCATGTGTTGACCGCAACTGGACTGCTGACTCAGCCCCTGGACCCCACTATCAGCATCTGCTGACTGGGCAGTTGACCCAGTCAACTAGCCCCACCTGTCAGCCTCACTAGCACCTCTTTGGGTACACTTCTGTGTACCCATAGCATTTATTATTTAAATGAATTTCGAATTAAATTAAATCCAGGAAATCTAGAAAATGATTAAATCTTTATAAATTAATATAAAATAATCCGTAACTTAGATGAAAATACTTTGTACATGAAAGTTGCTCAGAACGACGAGACAAATCTGCATACGCAATCCGTTTGTCAGCCACGCATCCCTAGCATATCAAACCTGCAACTTTTCCCCTCCGGCCTGTCCATCAGAAAACGCGAAACACCGGGAATACTTTCCCGGACGTTTGCCCCCCTTCACCAGTATCACTTACTACCGCGTTAGGTCACCTCTAGCATCGTGCATTGCCATGTTATACTTTGATTGCTCTGTTATTTATTGTGTTACCCCTCCGTTACTTCTTTCCGGTATACCCCGAGACTGCCGAGGACCCCCAGTTCGACTACGGTGTTGACAACCCCTCTCTCTTGCCAGAGCAACCAGGAAAGCCCCCCCTTTGATCACCAGATATCGCCTACTCTTCTCTATACTGCTTGCATTAGAGTAGTGTAGCATGTTACTGCTTTCCGTTATTCCTATCCTGATGCATAGCATGTCCTTGCTACTACTGTTGTTACCTTTACCTGCTATCCTACTGCTTAGTATAGGATGCTAGTGTTCCATCAGTGGCCCTACACTCTTGTCCGTCTGCCATGCTATACTACTGGGCCGTGATCACTTCGGGAGGTGATCACGGGCATATACTATATGCTTTACATAGTTACATTACCTGTGGTACTGTTCGGAGTTGGGGGCTGAAGGGGCAGGTGGCTCCATCCCGGTAGAGGTGGGCCTGGGTTCCCGACGGCCCCCGACTATTACTTTGAGGCGGAGCGACAGGGCAGGTTGAGACCACCTAGGAGAGAGGTGGGCCTGGCCCTAGTCGGCGTTCGTGGATACTTAACACGTTTAACGAGATCTTGGTATTTGATCTGAGTCTAGCTACTGGCCTATACGCACTAACCATCTACGCGGGGACAGTTATGGGCACTCGACGTCATGGTATCAGCCGAAGCCTTCGTGACGTCAGCAACGGAGCGGCGTGCGCTGGATTGGACTGGAACGCCACTAGGCTAGGTCTGCTTCCGGCCGCCCACGCAACGTGCAGGTGTGCTAAGGGCGATGGGCCCAGACCCCTGGGCGCTTAGGTTTAGACCGGCGTGCTGACCTCTCTGTTGGTCTAGGTGGGGTTGCGACGTGTTGATCTTCCAAGGCCGGGCATGACCCAGGAAAGTGTGTCCGGCCAAATGGGATCGAGCGTGTTGGGTTATGTGGTGCACCCCTGCAGGGAAGTTAATCTATTTGAATAGCCATGATCTTCGGTAACAGGACGACTTGGAGTTGTACCTTGACCTTATGACAACTAGAACCGGATACTTAATAAAACACACCCTTCCAAGTGCCAGATACAACCGGTGATCGCTCTTTCACAGGGCGACAAGGAGAGGATCATCGGTTAGGATTATGCTATGCGATGCTACTTGGAGGACTTCAGTCTACTCTCTTCTACATGCTGCAAGATGGAGGCTGCCAGAAGCGTAGTCTTCGAAAGGACTAGCTATCCCCCCCTTATTCCGGCTTTCTGCAGTTCAGTCCACATATGATACCCTTAATCCATTTGATACCAATGCGTACATATGTAGTATAACTCCTTGCTTGCGAGTACTTTGGATGAGTACTCACGGTTGCTTTCTCCTTCTCCCTCTATCCCTTCTACCTGGTTGTCGAAACCAGATGTTGGAGCCCAGGAGCCAGACGCCACCGTCGACGACGGCTCCTACTACACCGGAGGTGCCTACTACTACGTGATGCCCGCTGACGACGACCAAGAGTAGTTTAGGAGGATCCCAGGCAGGAGGCCTGCGCCTCTTTCGATCTGTATCCTCGTTTGTGCTAGCCTTCTTAAGGCAAACTTGTTTAACTTATGTCTGTACTTAGATATTGTTGCTTCCGCTGACTCGTCTATGATCGAGCTCTTGTATTCGAGCCCTCGAGGCCCCTGACTTGTAATATGATGCTTGTATGACTTGTTTTTATTTGTAGAGTTGTGTTGTGATATCTTCCCGTGAGTCCCTGATCTTGATCGTACACGTTTGCGTGTATGATTAGTGTACGATTGAATTGGGGGCGTCACAGAGACGGGATGATCCCCTGAGTCAAAGGTGGGGTCGGCCTCGGGCGCGGCCCAGCCCGGCGGAGCCCCCGGGCGCTTGGAAGTGGCGCCGATCTGGCGAAAGAACGACTTGACGTGATGATCCGAGGGTGGTGCTTGCGAGCCGCCGAGGAGGGCCGCGACCGCGTGGTGCGCCGATGCCGTGTAGCGCATAGCGAAGAGGCCACACAACTCCTCCCAAGATGCCACCGTGGATCTGGGGAGGTTGAGCAGCCAGGCGCGCGGTGCGCTTGTGAGGGCCATGGGAAGCCAGTTGGCCATGAACTTGCCGTCACCCTCGGCCTTAAGGACAACCTCCTCATACGCTAGTAGGAAAGCCGACGGGTCCGCCGCGCCGTCGTAGCGCGGCGGCATCTCCGGCTTGAACTTGGGTGGCCATTGCACCTGCCGCAAGGCGGGAGCAAGGGCTCGGAGCCCCCAAGCGTCATTGTGGGCACCCGTAGATCCAGCCGGGAGGGCGGCGCCAGCCATGGAGAATGGGCGTGAAGATGATGGAGCGCAAATCGACGGAAGGAAAACTCCGGCGCACCCCTACCTGGCGCGCCAAATGTCGGATCCCGGGTTCTGACAAAACCCTTAAGGTTCTAACACTGGGGTGCGCACGAAGATCTTCCCCTACCAACCTACGCCCTCAACTTCGCCACGACCTCAAAGGCAAGCTCGACGAACTCGCAACACAAGAGACACAAGATTTATACTGCTTCGACCCACCGTTGTGGTGTAATACCCTACTCCAGTGTGGTGTGGTGGATTGCCTCTCAGGCTGAGGACGAACAGTACAAGGGGAAGAACAGCCTCCTGAGGCGAGGTGTTCTTGTGCTTGGTGGGTGTGTGGATGGGTTGGATCTAGTCCAAGATGAGATGGCTGAGGCTCAGTTGCCTCCTACTGTGGTGGTTAATCCTATTTATAGAGGCCCTGGTCCTCTCCCCAAATATTGAGCAGGAAGGGAGCCAACAACGGCCAATTTGAAAGGGGACATCTAGTACAAGTTATCCTGCTGATGACGCATGTAACCCTCTGGACAAAGCCAGGCGCAGACCCTGAGCATAAATAAATGAAGCACTGGCACCCTAAGTTATAGCATGCATGCTAGGTCAAGTCTCGTCCTTGGTTAGGGTTGATAGTGCTTAGCGGCGACTAACCCCTAGCTTAGAGGTCGAGTGTGCATCTCTTTGTCTTTCTTTTGTCTTCTTTGGTTCACAGGACACACAGATATCCGTGCCAAACCACTTGGGGAGAAAAAAAAGAGAGGAACAGACCAGCATCTAGCCGCCGGCAAGCTAGTATTGCCGGGGGCTGCAAGAGCAAAGATTCACCCACCGCAAACCAGGGTTGCCGGGGACTGCAGCTTCAGATAAGTTCTTCATCCCTTATCATGCATTCCATTATGGACTGAGGTATGTGAAACCTCGTTTTCCCCTAAGCTACCGTGCTCCCATAACTCTAGGCCCTAGGGCTCGTTCCTGGGGCCAAGTTTGGTCGTAGTCGCGGCAGCGAAAGGATGAAACAAGGAGCCTGAAACCACCTCATCCCTGCCTCCGCCAATGGCGTGAGGAAGGTCGAGCGAAGTGGGGAGACGACAAGGCCTGTTGCCGGGCAAGGAAATGTTTATCTTGAAGATATCAAGGATTTACTCCTTGTTGTGGGTTCCACCTGCAAACAAATGACCCGGCAAGCATCCCTTTTTCATTAAAAAAACATTCCACTCAGGTACAGTCCATAGGGAATGAAAAACATGAATGATGGGATTACAAGTTTTAAATTCAACAAAGGCCCGAAGGCTTACAAACTAAAAAGAGATAAGGTGCCCGTAATCCCTTTCTTGTCCCTCTCCTCAGGAGGCAGGTCAAGGAGGCGAAAGAGACAAAAGGAGCGCCTAGGCGAGCTACGGGTGGCAGAAGACACCAAGAGAACATCTTGGTGGCCGTCCAAAGGCTGGATGGTGATGGCGGCGCCCAAAGCAGAGCTCGAAGACGAGGCGGTAGGACGTCAGCACGCGTCGAAGGCGTCAGTGCCCGCGTACTCCGACTTGACGGCCTTGCCGCCCGCCCTCTTCCTCTTCCACGGCCTCCCAACGCCAGCCTCCCAAGGAGACGACCCCGAGAAGTTCAAGGAGCCGGCGACACGGATGATGGGGTCACCGGTGCCGCACGGAGCGGCACCCGACACCTAGTCGGACCCGTCATCCTACCGCCTACTACCCTTGTCGTCGCTGCCGCTGTCCTCCTCGTCACTCCCGCCCGAGGAGGAGTCTTCACTATCAGAAGAGCTCTCCACGCAGCACCTTGCACAGGTCCCAAAGCACCCGAAGACCTTGATGGAGAGAAGGCCACCCTCCATCAGCTTAAAATGGAGAGTGAGCCCTTCCGTCAAGCGGTGGATATGAGCAAACGTCTTCCATCCCCGACAAAGATACATCACGTGAGGGGCGTGGAAGTCGACGCGGACCCGCGTGCCACTGATCCCGCAGCCTCTCATGTGCAGCCACAATGATTCCGCTGGATCCAGATCCATCTCCCGCGCAAATGGAGTCGGGAGACGAAGGCGACGGCGCGGCGGCCGACACAGCCTGACAAAGAAATCACAAGGGTCATCCCCAACATGGCCCTCCATTAGAGGAGGAGCTACTGGCGGAGGCGAGGCCGGCGCGCCGCCCTGGCCTCGCCCACGGCCTCGCCCCCTCCCTCTTCCCCTCGCGGCTAGCTCTGCCACCGCAGGTGCAGGAGAAGGAGGGACGCATTGTCGATCGGCGACCCTCGCCGCCACTGTTGAAGGACCGGGATTCCCTCTCTCCATGACGGATGGAAGGGAGGAGCAGAAGCTGAAGGAAGAAGAAGATGAAAGAATGCGGGACACCATCCCCCCTCCCGCTCTTTATAAAGGATCGAGGTTGGGGCTCGGCCGCCCCGCTCGGACAATCAAGATACGGAAGGCGCAGGGAGCCAGGACCGACCCGCCGCCCCAACCAGCGACAACCCGGTTTCCCGCCTCCACCGTTTGCCACCCCAGGCGCATGGGAGACACGTGGCGGACGTGCAGAACCAAGGGGACGGGTGAGACGACCACTCCCCACCCCGTGATCATGGGGGGGTGGACGCCTTGAAGACCGCGCCTCAGCCCCATTCAGTAAATGGTCCGCGCCTCCACGCCTCCCTCCGTTTATGGGGAAGGCGCGAACCGCCCCTTTACTACGATGTGACGCATGCCTGCGGGAACCAACCCCACGCATGCCGCCCACGTCACACGCACCTCCTCACGCTGCGCCACGCGCGGGAGTCGTGGGAAGCGCAGCGCGGGAAGAACCTTACCGCGGTAAAAACCGCCCCGCCTGCCCGCGCACCGTTTTTGGGCCTAGCCCAACAACGCGTTGTGCTTATGTGTGGCCCAGGCCCGGGGGCTCCTGTCGGTGTACAAAAAGAGGGGTACACTTTTTGTACCCCTATAACTGTGCACGGGCAGTCTGAGCCACGGGCACCAGCACACCAAGCAGGGCAAGGGAGGTGAGCCAGGGTAAGACCGAAGCTTGAGAGAACTAGAACAACGCCAAGACCAAGGCCACGAAGAGCAAAGGGGACGAAGCGGACCCCCCTGCAAGATCCTTGCCGGGAGACAGTTCTAGCAGCCCCGGCAAGACCCTTGCCGCGGTGACTTGTCCCGCGCCTACGGAGCACACCACCCTTGAGTCCACTGCCCCCAAAGGGCTTCGGGAGACATCCCCGTGGCGGCATGCAGATCTTTGTGAAGACATTCAAGATCAAATACACACTAAGGAGACGACAACCCTTGGCGGGATCCCAGCCGAGGAAGACCACAAGGCCCCCGGCAAGCGCCTTGCCGGGGATGACAGCAGGCGCCCCGGCAAGACCCTTGCCGAGGCCCCGGCAAGGCCCTTACCGAGGACACCCGCAGGGCCACCATCAGGCCCATGCCGACTAAACCTCCACCGCCGTTCGCATGCAGCTGCCGACCCAACCAGCTGGGCAGGGACCTGCATGGCGGCATGCAGATCTTCGTGAAGACCCACCACTGTGCCATCTCAGCTACCTGCCTACCTACATGGCATCGCAGGCGTTGCTGGCCAGGGCGCGTGTCGACACAAGAAGGAGCGGCGACGGACGAGACAGGTTTCTCCCCCGTCCCCGATAAAGCAAGGACACCTAAGCAAGACGCATTAAATGCGCCTTGTCATGTAATGTGAGGGATAACCTCGCATCACTGTACCCTTTCCACCTCCTGTGTGCCACTGTGGCAACCCCTTTTTCTATAAAAGGAGGCCCGAGGCGACCAGAGGAAGGATTCAGCTTTTTGGAGCTCCTCATGCCCCATAGCTAGCTCAGGAACACAGATATACAATCCACCAAAGCAGGAGTAGGGTTTTACGCATCCTCGCGGCCCGAACCTGGATAAACGAACCGTGTGCTATCTGTTTGATCCGGTCTTCTCACGACCCCGCGCCCCGCCAACCACAGTAGGGATTCTTGTGATCCCATAGGTGTCGTTCCCACCGACAGCAGCCGTAGTGCATGCATTGAAAACCTGGAGACATTTTCTCTTTGGAAACCATTGTGAGGTGTACACGGATCACAAGAGTTTGAAGTATATTTTCATGCAGAAGGAGATGAACCTCGGGCAAAGGAGATGGTTGGAGCTCATCAAGGATTATGATATGAGATTGCATTATCACCCCGGAAAGGCTAACGTAGTAGCTGACGCGTTGAGCCGTAAAAGTCATGTCAACACCTTAATGACGGGAGATTTACCAAGGGAGTTAGCTGAGAATCTTCGTGAGCTATGTTTGGAGATAGTTCCGAGAGGCTATGTAGCAGCATTGGAGATTCAATCTACTTTGATGGATAAGATCAGAGAAGCTCAAAGGACTGACAAAGAGATCGTTTTATTAAGGAGAAAATGAGCAAAGGAAAAGCTAAGGGATTTTGTGAGGATGAGCACGATACCTTATGGTTTGAAGACCGTGTTTATGTGCCTAATGATTCGGAGATCAGGAAGTTAATTCTGCAAGAGGCCCATGATTCACCATATTCGATTCACCCAGGAAATACCAAGATGTATTTAGATTTGAAGGATACTTTCTGGTGGACCGGAATGAAGAAGGATATTGCGGAGTATGTAGCAGTTTGTGATGTATGCCAGAGAGTAAAGGCAGAGCATCAGAAGCCAACAGGATTGCTACAGCCATTGCCGATACCCGAATGGAAGTGGGATAAGTTAGGCATGGACTTTATTACGGGTTTACCCAAAACTCGTTCAGGATATGACTCAATATGGGTTGTAGTCGATCGTTTGACAAAGGTAGCTCATTTCATTCCAGTGAAGACTACCTATACCAGTGCAAAGTTGGCAAAGATATACATGACCAGAATCGTATGTCTGCATGGAGTTCCAAGGAGCATTGTATCAGATAGAGGAACCCAATTCACCTCAAAGTTCTGGAATTAGTTGCATGAAACTTTGGGTACCAGACTGGAGTTTAGTACAGCTTTCCATCCGCAGACAGATGGACAGACCGAGAGAGTCAATCAGATTTTGGAGGATATGCTAAGAGCTTGTGCGCTAGATTACAGATCTAGTTGGGACGAGAATTTGCCATATGCAGAGTTCTCTTACAACAACAGTTATCAATCCAGTTTGAAGATGGCCCCTTTCGGAGCCTTGTACGGAAGGAGGTGCAGGACCCCATTGTCGTGGGATGAAGTTGGAGACCGTTAGTTGTTTGGACCGGATCTGATTAAGGAATCTGAACAGAAAGTGAAATTGATTCGCGATAGGCTCAAGGTAGCCCAGTCCTGGCAGAAGAGTTATGCAGATTCTAAACGCAAGGAGACAGTTTACGAAGTCGAAGACCGAGTTTATCTTCAAGTATCACCACTATGAGGAGTTAAGCGCTTTGGAGTTAAGGGAAAATTAGCGCCATGTTTTGTAGGCCCATACAATGTTTTGGAGCGTATGGGAGAAGTAGCCTATAAGTTGGAGTTGCCCGAAGGATTGTCAGGAGTTCACGACGTGTTCCACGTTTCCCAGTTGAAGAAGTGCCACACAGAAATGGCTGATATACCGCTGAGAGATACAGTGCCACCGGAAGCCATTCAGTTGGACAGTGATTTGACCTATGAGGAGAAACCAGTTAAGATTCTAGAGTATGCCAGTCGAGTCACCCGCAGCAAGGTTACCAAGTTTTGCAAAGTTCAGTGGAGTCACCACACGAAGGATGAAGCCACCTAGGAGCGAGAGGAAGAATTGCTGAAGGACCACCCTCACCTATTTTCTAGCCAACCCAAATCTCGAGGGCGAGATTCATCTTAAGGGGGGTAGGTTTGTGACATCCCAAATTTTCAATTTGGAATGTTATACACTAGATCATTATTGCATAGCATATTTTATTGCATTTTGGCTGATCCTAGAAAATTGTACGCAACTCAAGGACCCTTGGAGAGAGTTGGGGATTTCGTTATTTTCATATTTGAGTTTTTCTCAAATTTTGAAAATAGGATCATTTGATTTTATTTATTTTATCTTCAACTATTTCTATTACAAAAATATGAGTGAGGGAATAAAATGAATTTCCCAAAATAAAGAAATATTGAGGATTTAATAAAAAAATCAAATAAGATTTATTTTGGTTTTATTTGCTATTTTATTTGAATTTAGGAAAAATGTGCATTTTTAAAAATTGCATTTAAGCCCCAAATAAATGTTCATCATGTGCGGCTTGATTTTAGAAGCCGGGGAAAATTTATTCCGGGATTTTTGGAGTCCGTTTAGTATTCCTTTTGTTTTTTTCTGAGCGTAATTATTAAAAAAAAGTCTGAACCGACTCTGGGCCGTAACCGGCCAGGACTTCGCCTGGCCGGGCCTTTATATAGCCGCCGCCCGAGGCCCGGCAGCCCAGCCGCGCCCCCGCCCCAAACCCTAACCCTAGAGCCGCCGCCGCGCCGCCTCGCCGTTGCCGCGCCGCCGCCCGCCGCCGCTGCCTCGCCGCCCGCCGCCGCCTCCGGATCTGCCGCCGGAGGTAGGTTTTTGCGCTAGTTTTTTTAGAAAACCGATCGGTTTTCCGTCGGTTTTGTTTGGTTTTTTAGGTTCATTTTTTTAATAGATCAATTTTTCCGGTTTATTTATTTAGCGAGCGTTCGCCCGTTCGTTCGTTTTAACGAACGTTCGTCATTTTTCTTTTTCTTGGATTAAATCCGTGATTTTTCTGATCGCGATCTCTGATCCGATGTTCGTTTTAGTATAACTTTTCGCTCGTTTATCGGAATCAGGCGATTCAAGTGCCTGGAGTTTCGTCTCGAAACCCTCTTTCCGTTTAACCAACTCAAACAAGTTTTTTCCACTGTAATAAAATTTCCCTAGATCCAGAATAGTAAACGAAGCTTGTTTCTTTTGCCGTTTGTCTTTCATTGCTTCGTTCGATTTGATTCTTTTTGCCAACCGGAGTTCTTAAGTTGAACTTTCTGGTTAGATCTTTTATTTGAGTTTTACCTGTGCATTAGTTGAGTACTTATTGTATGCTTGTTTGTTTGCGCTTGAGTACCCGGAGTGCGCCGCTTGCTACTTCGAATCGCTAGGTTTTGTGGATCAACAGCAAGGCAAGTAACACTTTGATCATACCTCCTACTACCCAGTTTTATTGCATTAGATCAATCCTCACACATTGCATGATTAGGATCTAATTAAATTGTGGGTTTGGGAAGTAGTTGAGGTAGAACATATTACCTGTTTATTATCAAACCTTTGGGAGTTACTTCTACGTTGCTTATTATGCCATGCTATGCTAGTAGACGTGGATTGGGTGAGTGTATCCATGACAGATGTGAGATTTGTTAAATTAATGGTTTATCTAAGGTGGAAACTTAAATACACATCTAGGTGGATTGAGGCACCTGGGTATTCCAGCGGTTGCCTGTTTTTTTATGGACCGCCACCCAGGCTCAAAGGGATCATGAGATTATTCATGCTAGAAACTTCCCGTGTGCAGCCACAAGCTACTATGGGCTCTAGCATAGTTGACTAAGTCGTGTGAACTCTTACAGTGGTAGACTAGCAGATGTAGGGGATGTAGGTTGGTACGGTCTACCCGTTCGTAAGGTGCTAGCGCTTTTGAAAGACTATGTCTCGGTCATCCGTTTCTCAAACACCATGTAGTGCGAGAAATCCAACAGAGGAAATCGAGTCTTGTGGGGAAAAGTGCGCAAACCTCTGCAGAGTGTATAAACTAATCATGGTTAGCCGTGTCCCCGGTTATGGACATCTTGAGTATCTAGTACCTGGATTATCATGTGAATCTCAACATGTTACTCTAAAATTAATTTTGTTGGGTTTTGTTTAATGATGATGCTTAATTGGGATTGAGAATGCTGTCAACCATTCTCAATGTTTAACAACTACCATGATAGTTAAATAAAATTCATTCTTTGCAGTAGGGAAAAATTGGCTTTACGCAAAACTGTAACCATAGAGCTTTCCACCAGCCATATATGCATATAGTATAGCCTATTTCATTCCATTACTCTCTATGTGTTACATTGCCAGCATATTCCATGTGCTGACTCGTTTCGGGCTGCAACGTTAATGTTGCAGACTTTTCAGACGATGATTGAGGTGCCTTTAGGTCGTGGTTCTATACTCAGTGATGCCGTTGGAGTTGATGGACTCACTTATCTTCCAAGCCTTCCGCTGTTATCGTTATTAGATGGCCTTAAGCCATATTTATTGTAATAAGCTCTCTTTTGAGACACTCGATGTAATAAGTGTGTGATTGCAACTCTGTTATAAATCCTTCAAGTACTGTGTGGTGTCAGCATTACTGATCCAGGGATGACACCTGAGCACAGAGATGGGACCGTTTGAGGTCTTGTTGCTACACCTGCTTATCCAAAATTTAAGTTTTCAAGATGAGCGAACAGAGATTTCAGACCATAGAATTCTTTAGACATATCATCGAGCTCTTTATTCATGTAACATCTTTCTTGGGAACAAGGATTACCGGGACGGCACAAGGGCTCAAAATTTCTCGTACATGGCCGTTGTTGATGAGTTGTTGTACTTGCCGCTGGATCTCCTTACTTTCCTCGGGGTTGACGTGGTTGGGAGCCTTGTTAGGGAGGGGTGCTCCGGGGATGAGGTCGATTCGGTGCTCGATGCCTCGTAGTGGAGGTAGACCCGGATGTAGCTCATCGTGGAAAACATCTTGGAATTCCTGCAATAGAGAAGATAACACTAAAGGTAGATTGTGAGAGGTGTTAGCTTTTGGTGCCTCGTCCTTGCACAAAAGGACATAGTGCATGACAGTTGATGGGTTCTCACAGACTTCTCTCATCTCACGTTTGTTGGCAAATAGAACTAAGTTCTTCTTGTCGCTCATCGTGGAGGCACTCAATTTGGGCTCGTGGCGCTCACTCTCTTTGTGCTGGTTCTCTCTCTCACTATTCTCTCCATGATGGGTAGCTTGCTTGTCGGCGATCACTTGGCTTGGAGACATAGGTCGAAGGACATACTCCTTTCCTTTCATCTTGAAGCTATAGTGGTTCGTTCGGCCGTTGTGGATGACACCTCGATCAAATTGCCATGGCCGTCCAAGGAGGAGGTGGAAAATGGACATCGGAATGATATCACACTCCAAAGTGTCTTCATAAGCTCCGATCTTGAAAGAAACTTGTACTCTATGCTCGACTTGGATAGTGCCGGAGTCGCTAACCCATTGAACCTTGTATGGATGTGGGTGCTTCATCTTGGCCGATTGGAGCTTGGAGCATAGTTATTCACTTGCCAAGTTATGACAACTCCCTCCATCGATGATGACCTTGACAGACCTTCTGTTGATGTCGGCCTTGGTATGGAATATATGTCATCTTTGGTCTTCTTCTTGTTGATGTCAAAGAGTCAAGACCTTGGAGACAACGAGAGAGGGGCTGGAATCTTCGTCGAAAAATACTTGATCATCTTCCTCGTTGTTCACTTGCCGGTGCATGGCAACTTTCTCAAGGGCTTCCATTTCTCCTTCACTCATGGATTCATAGGTACCATCGTCGTTGAGGATCATGGTGCGCTTGTTTGTACACTCGAAAGACTTGTGGCCTCGGCCGCCGCATGTAAAACATTTGAAGGAACTTGTCTTGATGGTCTCATCATTTGGGGTATAGGATGACGAAGCTCTCGGCTTGAAGTTTCTTGTAGTAGGAGGATGACTTGAGGTTGTCGAAGTTTTTTTGTAACTTGACTTGTCGACGTTGCTTGTAGATGGCTTGGTTGAGGTAGAAGGTGTTGGAGTCGTTGAAGCTTGGGTGTTGGAGAAACCATAGGACTTGGATGAGAACTTGGCATATTTGAAGTCATATTGCACTTGATGTTCCACTTTGGTAGCTTGATGCACTAGCTCGATAAGGTTCGAGTATGGTTGGAAGTCAGCGATCTTCTTGATAGGATGATTGGGTCCATCCAAGAAACGTTCCATAGTTTGCTCATCATCTTCCTTGTCATTAGCTCGTATCATGGCAATCTCCATTTCCTTGTAGTATTCTTCAATGCTCTTGGTTCCTTGCTTGAGGAGTTGGAGTTTCTTGAAGAGGTCATGGTTGTAGTAGGTTGGCACGAAACATGCTCTCATGACATCCTTCATTTGCACCCCAAGTAGTGATGGGTGGTTCACCTCTTGCCTCACGGCGCTCAATGACTTGTTCACACCAAATGAGGACGTAGTCTTGGAACTCAAGGGATGCCATCGCGATCTTATTCTCTTCCTCATAGTTGTGCAAGCAGAAGATTTTGTCAACCTTCATTGCCCATGATAGGTACTCTTCAGGATCATTGCTTCCATTGAACTTGGGCATGGTGAACTTGAGCTTGCCGTAGCGTTGCTCTTCATTGTGTTGGGGTCAGGGGTGATGACGTCCTTGATGAGGAGGATTGTCTCCCTCAACTTGTTCTTGTCTTGGATGATTTCCACTGTCTTCTTTCTCTTGGTGGACTTGAGGTGCTTGTCGAGCTTGTGGAGGACCTTGAGGAACTTGACGATGCACTCTTGATTGAAAAATCCTCTCTTGAACTTCTTTGCGAAGCGCTTCTCGGTGGTCACGATTTTGCCGGTTGCGAGTAGCTACGGCTCGACTTGATCTCGGAGGGCATGTTGCGCCTCAAGTGCTTGAGATTCTCGTAATTGTTGTTCTTGATGTTGTGCCTCGGCATCTTGTGCATCTTGGTGTTGTTGCGCTCGTTCTTCCTCTTCTTGATGGCGTTGGCATTGTCGTTCTCATGCTTGCACAAAAGTAGCTTGGTTTTGACGATGTCGTTATTCTTGAGAGTCGTTGTCGTGTAGAGGATTGCGGTTTGCTTGACGATCTTAGCGCGCGGCACGTCGAAGAGTATTCGATGTTGGGGTACTTGAGCTGGAGATGGTTTTGTCAGAGTGTCGACTTGAGCAGCTCCGTCTTGAGTAGGACGAAGTGGAAGAAGAGCGGTTGAGCAACAAAGCACGAATCTCATCCATTCTTTCGTCATTTTCTTGTTTGTCGTCATTAAGCTTGTTCTTGAAGTAGTCTCTTGTACGTTGCTCGGAGAGTCGCAAGTCGGTGGCAAGGTTGTCAATGCGTTCGTTCATTGCTTGTTGCTATTGATGCAAAGCACGTTGTGCATGAAAGAGGTGGCTCTTGACGTAGGATGACATGTCGTTGTCTTGCTCGATGCAGAGTGGGTTGGTAGAAGTACTTGGCCTATCCATCATTCCAAGCAAATATGTGAGTGGGAGAAAGAGAAGAACTTATACCAAATGTACCTTGAACAATGTTGAAGATGGATCAGTGATCACTCAAATGTGGAACAAGGAAATAGCACAATTGGTACCAATTCTTGTCGGTTTCTCACACCTACACAAGTAAAAGCTTATTGTGGAGCTCGGTTAGGATGGTGGCACAAAATTTGATGCAATTGTTAGTGAGCTTCAATAATATTGGAAAATATGCACACATTTGCAAATGCAACAAGTAGAACAATAGTACGATATGGCACATGGGAACGCACACACGGAGAGATAAATGGGGTCATGCAACCAAGGAATGAGCCAAAATGTGGAATCCACGAAAATGCTCTTGTTGCACAACACTAGAGAACGCTAGCACGATTGCACAATAGGCGGATACGAAGACTTGTGCACAACCTACTAAGCAAAAATGCAACAACTTCTATCCCAAGTATGCTCTATGTATGGCACTCCGATGATATGATCCAAGATGATCTAGTATGACAATCTTAATGTAGTATGATGCTATGGTTCTTGCTTAAAAGCTCTTTGCTTATCTATCCTTTTTGTTTAAAAGCTTGTTTGGCTCTTTCGCTTTGGAGCTCTTTTCTCATGCAATGCTTCACGAACCAAGATAGCAATTGTGTATGCGATGACAACTTTGTGACACAAAAGATGATACCAAGATATGCACCAAGATGATATGGTATGTATGCTATGGGAAGTATGACCACTAATGTGCACATGTGACGTTGCCGGCAATACTCAAAGGCTAGTCTCGATGGGTAAGATACGCAAAATTGGGCTATGATGGTTATCAATGTAATGGCAAGAGTGTATAATGATGGTGTATCGCGATACCAAGAAGAGGTTACTGTTCTTGCTTACGGTATGGTGTCAAAATGGTGGAGTGGTTGTTGTTGATGACGAATCCGTGGCGAAGATGAGCGGCGGTGATGTTGATGTCGAACCGTCCCTAAGTAGCCGAAACACGTTAGGAAACAGGAACCGCAACTCAAATTCTCAAAGAAAAATGTGGCAAAATAATGTCGGAGTGCGAGGCGAGTAAGCAATGGTGGTTGCGGAAAGCGATTGTGGTATTTGGGGTGCGTATGCAGAAGTGGAAGTGGAGAGGTGGTGGTGGCCGGACTGAATTTTTTCAGTTTCTTCACGAAACGTCGGACGTCCGGTGCTGGTCGGACATCAGGTAACGGGCGGACGTCTGGGGCCCGGGCGATTTCGGGCATGGGATGAACAACTAGGGTTTGTGGTGGTGGAGGCAAAACCGGTCAAATCCGGGCGATTTTGTGGATAGAAAAGGTGGGGATGATGGGGGAAACTAGATCCACTCGTGTCAAAGCAAATCCATGGATCAAATCCAACAAAACTTCATCACACCAACAAATCACAAAAAAATTGGGGGCTATTTTTGGTGGGGATTTTCAAAATTGGGGAAGAACACAACAAAATCAAGCTAGAAAACGAAAAGGGGAAGATCTGAAATCGTGATCAATGTGGCTCTAATACCAAGATGATGTAGGGTGGAACCCTATACGGCCGATCTTGCACGAAAGGAGCGGATCCCGTGAAGAACACGAAGAACACGAGGGGAAACATGAGGGGTAATACGAGAGAATCACTCAAAACAACAAGAATGATCACACATATACTAGATCCTCGAACACAAAAGAGATACACAATCCGAATCCAACAAAGGACGATACATAGGGTAACCGGTTCTTCTCCGAGAGGAGGTCTTGAGGTCTTCCCGTTAGGGGTATTGAATCCAAGTGTATCTTCTCCGAAGAGGTGTCGGTCCCTCGCGATGGAGTAGATCCAGTTGGATGAGCAAAGCTCTATCTCACATATGAGCTAACACAACGCTGACCCTAGAAAGAGGGAGGAGGAGGTCTATATATAGTCTAGAGTAATGAAAGGGTAAGTGGGCTTCGTCCCAACACACGGGTGGCATACAGGCATCGGACGTCCGGCCATCATCGGTCATCCGGTGGCTCGGGAGGGTCGGACGTCCGGTCATGGTCGGTCGTCCGCTATCTTGCCTTTGTTGTCGCTTGGTCGGTCGTCCGGTCGGGGTCGGATATCTGGTGCGTCGTTCGTCCGGAGGGGGTTGGTCGTCTGGGACCTCGAGTGCATCGGACGTCCGGGCACTGGGGCATCTTCTGGCCGGGACTTGGTCGGCTGGTAGATGCTCCAGGCGTCTGACGTCCGAGGGTCACCGGTCGTCCGATGACTGGGAGTTTGGTGCAGTCCTTCTTCTTGTCCATTGAACTTTGTGTCCCCGTGAAAGCACAAGCGCTCCCTAGGTGGTTTTGATAATTGATGACAACATATCTCTTGTTGGACTAACACTTCTATCTAGCATGTTTCAGATAAGTTCAACAATGGAGTGGCATGGACTAAAGGTTGTGGGAACTCCTTCAAGATGCTAAGGACAAAGGATTGGCTAAAGCTTCAAGCTCAAGACTCTTCATTTTACATTTTAGTGATCCAAGATCACATTGAGTCCATAGGAAAAGCCAATACTATCAAGGAGGGATGAGGTGTTACTTAATGAGCCTCTTGCTTCATGTGCTTAATGATATGCTCCAAAATCCTCAGCTACTTTCCCACTTCCACATATGACCTAAACCCTAAGCCAAACTCGGTCCTACCGATTCTTCCTACCCGGCGCCACCGAGTTTCACTTGTCATAAGCCACTGCCAAACCCTAATCAGTTTGGTCTCACCGATGGGATCTCGGTCTCACCGAGATGGGCTTGCAAACTCTCTGTTACCCATTGCAATATTCTTGGTCCCACCAAGTTTGCTTGACCAAATCTCAGTTTCACTTATTACCCAAATCGGTCCCACCGAGTTTGAGTAATCGGTCAAACCGAGTTTTGGATTTACCCTAACCCTAGCACATCGGTCCCACCGAGTTGATCCAGTCAGTCCCACCGAAATCACTAACGGTCACTAGGTTTACATTTTCGGTCTGACCGAGTTTATTGATTCGGTCCCACCGAGATTGGAAAACTGTGTAACGGTTGGATTTTGTGTGGAGGCTATATATACCCCTCCACCTCCTTCTCATTCGATGAGAGAGCCATCAGAACTCACACATCATTCCAACTCATATGTTCTGAGAGAGAACCACCTACTCATGTGTTGAGACCAAGACATTCCATTCCTACCATATGAATCTTGATCTCTAGCCTTCCCAAGTTGCTTTCCACTCAAATCTTCTTTCCACCAAATCCAAATCCTATGAGAGAGAGTTGAGTGTTGGGGAGACTATCATTTGAAGCACAAGAGCAAGGAGTTCATTACCTACACACCATTTGTTACTTCTTGGAGAGTGGTGTCTCCTAGATTGGCTAGGTGTCACTTGGGAGCCTCCGACAAGATTGTGGAGTTGAACCAAGGAGTTTGTAAGGGCAAGGAGATCTCCTACTTCGTGAAGATCTACCGCTAGTGAGGCAAGTCCTGTGTGGGCGATGGCCATGGTGGGATAGACAAGGTTGCTTCTTCATGGACCCTTTGTGGGTGGTTGCTTCTTTGTGGACCCTTCGTGGGTGGAGCCCTGTGTGGACTCGCACACCGTTACCCTTGGGTGGAGCCCTGTGTGGACTCGCGCAACCGTTACCCTTCGTGGGTTGAAGTCTCCATCAACGTGGATGTAGGATAGCACCACCTATCCGAACCACGGGAAAAGCATCCGTGTCTCCAATTGCGTTTGATTTCTCCAAACCCTTCTCTTTACATTCTTGCAAGTTGCATGCTTTACATTCCGCTGCTCATATACTCTTTGCATGCTTGATATGTATTGTGTGTGTTGAAATTGTGCCTAAACTCCACTTAAACCGAAAAAGCTTAAAAATTGCAACTTTAGCACTAAGTGTCTAATCACCCCCCCTCTAGACACATCTACTTCTAGATCCTACAGGTGGTATCAGAGCTTTGGTCTCCATTGCCTTGGTTTAATCACCATTGGAGGAAGATGGATGTGTCTACATTAGGGAGTCTTAGACATAGAGTGCCTATTCTTGAGGGAGAGTATTTTCATGAGTGGAAAAATGAGATGCTTGTAATCTTCAATCAATATCATTTGAACAAGTATATTGCTAGCCCTTGTGCACCCCATATTGATCCCTTGCATCCTACCCTAGATGAAGATATTGACATGATTCGCAATCTTAGAACTATTGAGCTCACCATTAGAGGATTGCCCAAAAATTTGATTGCTAGTTTGCCTCACAATTGTGCCTATACCATATGGAAATTTCTTGAGGAACGATTTCCCAATTATTCCTTGAAATCTTTGGATGAAATTCTCCATAAATCTATTGCCTTGAGTAAGATGAACTCTAGTGATCCTAATTTTGGTAAATGTCTTTTTGAACTTGCCAATCTTAAGCATACTAAAGGAGATGTTGGAATCATTAATGATATCATACTCAAAGCTATAAGAATTCATAAAAGTAACCACTTTGATCATTTATCTAATGAATTACCCTCTCTAGGAAATGATGAGTCACAAGATCATGATGAACATGAATATTATGATGATGATGATGATAGTGACTTCGATCTTGATGATGCAATGAGACATTTTGGTCTTATGGCAAATCTTCGGGGATATGAATCAGGAGGAAAGGAATGGGTTCTTGATAGTGGATGTACTGATCATATGACCGGAGATGAAGAGATGTTTCGTGAGCTTGCTGAAAACAACGGCCCTCGTAAATATGTCACCTTTGGTGATAATTCAAAGGGTAAAGTGGTTGGCCTTGGTAAGGTGGCCATCTCACATGATAGTTCCATTCAAAATGTCATGCTCGTTGAATCTCTTGGCTACAACTTACTTTCAGTATCTAGACTTGCTGATTTCGGTTTGAATGTCCTATTTACTGAGGTAGATTGCCAAGTATTTCGTCGAGACAATCATAAAATGGTCTTTACGGGTATGCGTAGAGGAGATCTTTACATTGTCGATTTCTCTAAAAAGGCACAACCTAAAACTTGCTTTGTTGCTAAATCCTCAAAAGGTTGGTTGTGGCATAGACGACTAGGTCACGTTGGCATGAGAAACCTTGACAAGCTTATTAAAGGAAATCATATCCTTGGAGTTAATGATGTCATATTTGATAAGGATAGACTTTGCAGTGCTTGTCAAGCAGGTAAACAGGTTGGAGGAAGACATCCCGTGAAGAACATCATGACCACGAGGAGGCCACTAGAGCTACTTCACATGGATCTTTTTGGTCCCAACGCCTACAAGAGTCTCGGTGGAAATTCTTTTGGTCTAGTTATAGTTGATGATTTTTCAAGATTTACGTGGGTGTTCTTTCTTAATGACAAATCGCAGGTCCAGAAGATCTTCAGAAACTTCGCTAGGAAGGCCCAAAATCAGTTTGATGTGAAGATCAAGAAGGTTCGGAGTGACAACGGAATGGAGTTCAAGAACGCAAATGTGGAAACCTTTCTTGACGAAGAAGGGATTTCACACGAGTTCTCGGCTATGTACACACCTCAACAAAATGGAGTTATTGAGAGGAAGAACCGGACGCTCATCGAAATGGCAAGAACGATGCTTGATGAATACAAGACACCAAAGCACTTTTGGGCAGAAGCGGTTGAGACAGCTTGTCATGCAACAAATCGCTTATATCTTCACAAGCTACTCGGCAAGACGGCATATGAGCTCCTCACCGGTAACAAGCCTCAAGTTGGATACTTTCGAGTATTCGGCTCAAAGTGCTACATTCTTGATAAGCATCGTCGATCAAAGTTTGCTCCTAAATCTCATGAAGGTTTTCTACTTGGTTATGGATCAAACTCTCACACTTACCGTGTCTACAACAATTTCACCCGAAAGGTTGAAGAGACGGTAGATGTGAAGTTTGATGAATCTAATGGCTCGCAAGTAGAGCAATTGCCAATTGATGTAGGAGACAAAGACCCTTCAGAAGCAATTCAAGACTTGTCCATTGGCAAAATTCGTCCAACGGAGGTGAAGGAGAGTACTTCATCCGTCCAAGTGGAAGCTTCTACTTCATGACAAGGTGAACCAAGAATCGACACAGAAGCATCCACAAGTGGGACACATCAAGATGAAGAAAACGAGGAAATACGTCAAGAAGAACATCAACAACCTCCTTCTCCACCACGACAAGAGAACGACGACGTCAACAATGAAGAAGGCCAAGAAGAAGAACAAGATGAAGAAGATGTTCAACGAAGACCCAAGCAAAAGCTCTCACGAGTTCGAGCAAGAATTGCCAAAGATCATCCCGTCGAGCAAATTCTAAATGATATACAAACCGGGAGAATCACTCGCTCAAAAACTCATTTAGCTAACTTTTGTGAAAACTATTCATTCATCTCTAGCATTGAACCAATGAAGGTTGAAGAAGCATTGGAAGATCCGGATTGGATAAACGCTATGCATGAAGAGCTACATAATTTTGAGAGAAACCAAGTTTGGACATTGGTTGAGAGGCCCGAAAACAACCACAACATCATTGGTACCAAATGGGTGTTTTGCAACAAGCAAGATGAAGATGGACAAGTGGTTCGCAACAAAGCACGTCTCGTCGCCCAAGGGTACACACAAGTCGAAGGTATGGACTATGGTGAGACGTATGCTCCCGTTGCTAGACTTGAGTCCATTCGCATCTTACTTGCCTATGCTAATCACCATAATATCACCTTGTACCAAATGGACATTAAAAGTGCTTTTCTAAACGGTGAAATAGAGGAGGAAGTTTATGTCAAACAACCTCCCGGCTTTGTCAATCCTAAGAAACCAAATCATGTTTACAAACTTCACAAAGCTCTTTATGGTCTTAAACAAGCTCCTAGAGCATGGTATAAATGCTTGACCAAGTTCCTTACTACAAGTGGTTTTGAAATTGGTAAAATTGATTCTACTCTTTTTACTAAAAGGGTTAATGGAGAACTATTTGTATGCCAAATTTATGTTGACGATATCATATTTGGTTCAACTAACCCTCTCTTTAGTGAAAAGTTTGGAAAGCTAATGTCAGAGAAGTTTGAGATGTCTATGATGAGTGAACTCAAATTCTTTCTCGGGTTGCAAATCAAGCAAACTAAGGAAGGTACATTTGTCTCTCAAACAAAGTACACCAAGGACTTATTCAAGAAGTTCAATATGCAAGAATGCAAAGGTATGTCTACACGCATGCCTACTAGTGGACATAATGATTTGACCAAAGATGGTGAACCTGTTGATCAAAAGGTTTATCACTCTATGATTGGTTCATTGTTATACCTATGTGCTTCACGTCCCGATATTATGCTAAGTGTGTGCATGTGTGCACGATATCAAGCTGCTCCTAAAGATTGTCATCTTAAGGCTGTGAAAAGGATAGTGAGATATTTAATCCATACACCAAATTTTGGCATTTGGTATCCTAAGAGGTCTTCTTTTGATCTTGTTGGCTATTCCGACTCGGATTATGCTGGAGACAAGGTTGATAGAAAGTCCACTTCGGGTACTTGTCAATTTCTTGGTAGATCTCTTGTGTCTTGGTCTTCCAAGAAACAAAACTCGGTATCCTTATCCACCGCCGAAGCGGAATACATTGCCGCTGGTTCATGTTGCGCTCAATTACTTTGGATGACCCAAACTCTTAAAGATTATGGGATTTATGTGAAACATGTTCCACTGCTTTGTGACAATTAAAGTGCTATCAAAATTGGTCATAATCATGTACAACATTCTCGAACTAAGCATATTGAAGTTTGTCATCATTTCATTCGAGATCATGTTGCTAAGGGTGACATCGATCTTAAGCATGTTCGCACCGACAAGCAATTAGCGGATATATTCACTAAACCACTTGATGAGAAAGTGTTCTGCAGGTTGAGAGGAGAATTGAACATCATTGATGCTTCGAACTTGGAGTAGAAACTCCATTGGATACATGCAAGACATGAGCTTATGACTAATCCATGATATATCTCTTATGATAACTATCTTATGTCTTGGATATATTTGCACCTTGCATGTTGTCTAACCCATGTAGGTGCTTGGTTGAGTCTAATTCCATGAGATTGCGACTCACTCATATCTTGAGCAATCTCTACATCACCAAGACTCTACACAATAGTGGTTGAAGACAAGGAAGCACAAAACCATGAAACATATCCTTTGACAAATTCTATGATTAAGCTTCATGATTGTCATTTTTGGATACACAAGTGCTCTTCCTTGCAAGAACTAACCCATGTAGGTAGATGAACTCAAACTCCAAGTGGTGCTCCCAACCCTTGATGAACTACATCAACCTTGAGCACCCACACAAGTTCAACTACATGAGCAAGAACCACATCACCACCCAAGGTATGTTATTCCATCTTAGAGAAGCTTTACTCCAAGATATGAGTCAAAGCAACTCAACAAGATGTGAATACATCAAGATGCTTAAACGAAAAATGGTAACCCCATTTTGAGCTTAAACGATGAGTATGACCTATGATCAAGTGTCCTCACTTGACTCCTAAGTCAATATACTCTAACATAGGTGACTATGTCACCGCCCAATTCTGGATGAAGTTCTCTTGTGTTCTTTTCTGAGTTATTGCATTTGTCCCTTGCATATTTGTTTCCTTCTCTTCTAAACAAAAAAAAACTTCATTTAGAAACTTTCACTCTTTTCTTTTTGGTTTTTGTTCTGCAGAATATTTCTGCATCAGATTCCTTGCAAATCTTTCAGCTAATTCATTGCAAATCTTTGTGAGATCTTACTCGACTAGTGAGCTGAGGTGACAAGTGTTTTTCTCTGTGATGAACTCGGTTTCACCGAATTGCCATTTTCGGTCCAACCGAATCCCTTCGGTACTACCGAAACATGCCACTCGGTGCCACCGATTTCGCAACAGGAAAAACAGTTTGCCACATATTCTATATTTCTTCTGATCCAGCTCCACTCAATGAATCTTGTCCTCTACAAGCATCACAGTTTTATTCACTGCTTTATGCTGAATCTCAAGGACCAAACCTATTCGACGGATTCCAGGAAAAACCTTCTTGGAAATTGATGTCAAAGGGGGAGAGAGATCACATCAAAGCTTATCATCAGAGAGAGAGAGAGATCACATCAAAAGCTTATCACCTAAGGGGGAGAGAATACTCAAGGATCCCATATATTAAGGGGGAGAAAGAAATCTCCAAGGGGGAGAGAATACTCAAGGATCCCAGATGCTTGATGTTCAAGAGAAAGAAATCTCCAAGGGGGAGAGAATACTCAAGGATCCCAGATGCTTGATGTTCAAGAGGAGAGATGCCACATGTCTTTTTGGGGGAAAGACATGTTCATATGAACTCATTTGAATTTAGTTCTTTTCATATCCTTCAGCTCTGATTTTCTGTTTCCTATCTTCTCCCAATATCCCATGAAAGATTCAGGGGGAGCAAGACACCTAAGGGAAAGAAATCAGTCAATTTCATTGCATATCTTTATTCTTGGGGACATGTTCTATATGGTACCTTGTACTCACTCTCTACATGTCATCCCAATCTTGGTATTCTTGTGGTTTCTTTTGTTTGCTCTGGCTAGTGGATGTACCTGTATTATCTAACTTTGTTTGTGCAGGTTCATTCCATCCTAAGCCAACTCAAGACCACAAGGTAAGTATATGCATCAAAATCATGAGTATGAGGAGTTCTTGCTTCTGTACATACTGTTTGCAAGAAGGACTCATGAGCATGAAGGTATTTTTCCTTGATAATCTTTTGCTCTGATGCATATGGCCAAGATACATGTAACACATTGCCTACTCCGTCATGGTTATGCTCTCACATGCCTCTATATTTCATATTTACATGAGTGCACACATGTAGGGGGAGCCTATGCTTGTTACATGTCCTTCCAAAGCTTTACTTGTTGTTCTTTATATCTTTATCTAAAGCTTTGATGTATGTTGCCATCAATTACCAAAAAGGGGGAGATTGAAAGCACAAGCGCTCCCTAGGTGGTTTTGATAATTGATGACAACATATCTCTTGTTGGACTAACACTTCTATCTAGCATGTTTCAGATAAGTTCAATAATGGAGTGGCATGGACTAAAGGTTGTGGGAACTCCTTCAAGATGCTAAGGACAAAGGATTGGCTAAAGCTTCAAGCTCAAGACTCTTCATTTTACATTTTAGTGATCCAAGATCACATTGAGTCCATAGGAAAAGCCAATACTATCAAGGAGGGATGAGGTGTTACTTAATGAGCCTCTTGCTTCATGTGCTTAATGATATGCTCCAAAATCCTCAGCTACTTTCCCACTTCCACATATGACCTAAACCCTAAGCCAAACTCGGTCCTACCGATTCTTCCTACCCGGCGCCACCGAGTTTCACTTGTCATAAGCCATTGCCAAACCCTAATCAGTTCGGTCTCACCGATGGGATCTCGGTCTCACCGAGATGGGCTTGCAAACTCTCTGTTACCCATTGCAATATTCTCGGTCCCACCGAGATATGCAATCGGTCCCACCGAGTTTGCTTGACCAAATCTCAGTTTCACTTATTACCCAAATCGGTCCCACCGAGTTTGAGTAATCGGTCAAACCGAGTTTTGGATTTACCCTAACCCTAGCACATCGGTCCCACCGAGTTGATCCAGTCGGTCCCACCGAAATCACTAACGGTCACTAGGTTTACATTTTTGGTCCGACCGAGTTTATTGATTCGGTCCCACCGAGATTGGAAAACTGTGTAACGGTTGGATTTTGTGTGGAGGCTATATATACCCCTCCACCTCCTTCTCATTCGATGAGAGAGCCATCAGAACTCACACATCATTCCAACTCATATGTTCTAAGAGAGAACCACCTACTCATGTGTTGAGACCAAGACATTCCATTCCTACCATATGAATCTTGATCTCTAGCCTTCCCAAGTTGCTTTCCACTCAAATCTTCTTTCCACCAAATCCAAATCCTATGAGAGAGAGTTGAGTGTTGGGGAGACTATCATTTGAAGCACAAGAGCAAGGAGTTCATTACCTACACACCATTTGTTACTTCTTGGAGAGTGGTGTCTCCTAGATTGGCTAGGTGTCACTTGGGAGCCTCCGACAAGATTGTGGAGTTGAACCAAGGAGTTTGTAAGGGCAAGGAGATCGCCTACTTCGTGAAGATTTACCGCTAGTGAGGCAAGTCCTGTGTGGGCGATGGCCATGGTGGGATAGACAAGGTTGCTTCTTCGTGGACCCTTTGTGGGTGGTTGCTTCTTCGTGGACCCTTCGTGGGTGGAGCCCTGTGTGGACTCGCGCAACCGTTACCCTTGGGTGGAGCCCTGTGTGGACTCGCGCAACCGTTACCCTTCGTGGGTTGAAGTCTCCATCAACGTGGATGTAGGATAGCACCACCTATCCGAACCACGGGAAAAACATCCGTGTCTCCAATTGTGTTTGATTTCTCCAAACCCTTCTCTTTACATTCTTGCAAGTTGCATGCTTTACATTCCGCTGCTCATATACTCTTTGCATGCTTGATATGTATTGTGTGTGTTGAAATTGTGCCTAAACTCCACTTAAACCGAAAAAGCTTAAAAATTGCAACTTTAACACTAAGTGTCTAATCACCCCCCTCTAGACACATCTACTTCTAGATCCTACACCTCGCCGTCTTGTCCGTTGGGTGTAGCTGATCTGTGGCTTTCCTCCAAGTAACCGATTACACATAGGGTCTCCACATGAGGTAGTAGCCATGTCTCATAGGTAGGAAGTGGAAGTTCGGAGAGGAGCGAGTTCACCTTGTCTTCGATAGCCTTTGCTCGGGCTCTTGTCATTGGTCCAAGTGGTGTCGTGGGAGACGTAGGCAGGAACATGGGGATGACCTTGGGATGCTCCGCATTAGAGGAGTCCTACTAGGACTCCAAGTCCTAGTAGGATTCCACTTAATGGAAGGGGGAAGAAGGAAGGGAGAGGGAGAGGGAAAGGGGGGCCGCACCCCCTCCCCTAGTCCTATTCGGACTCCCCATGGGGGGGCGCCACATCCTCGTGGCCTACCCGCTCTCTCCCGTAAGGCCAATGTTGGCCCATTACTTCCCCGGGGGGTTCCGGTAACCCCTCGGGCACTCCGTTTTTACCCGGTACCTCTCAAAAATCTTTCGGTGTCCGAATAACATCGTCCAATATATCCTTCTTCATGTCTTGACCATTTCGAGACTCCTGGTCATGTTTGTGATCTCATCTGGGACTCCGAACAAACTTCGGTCATCAAATCACATAACTCATAATACAAATCGTCATCGAACGTTAAGCGTGCGGACCCTATAGGTTCGAGAACTATGTAGACATGACCGAGACACATCTCCGGTCAATAACCAATATCGGAACCTGGATGCTCATATTGGTTCCTACATATTCTATGAAGATCTTTATCGGTCAAACCGCATAACAACATACGTCATTCCCTTTGTCATCGGTATGTTACTTGCCCGAGATTCGATCGTCGGTATCATCATACCTAGTTCAATCTCGTTACCGGAAAGTCTCTTTACTCGTTCCGTAATGCATCATTGAAAGCACAAGTGCTCCCTGGGTGATTTTGGTAATTAATGTCAACATATCTCTTGTTGGACTAATACTTTTATCTAGTATATTTCAGATGAGTTCAACAGTAGAGTGGCTTGGACAAGAGGATGTGGAAGTCCTTCAAGATGCTAAGGACATATATTGGCTCAAGATCAAGACTCTTCATTTTCATTTTAGGGATCCAAGATCACATTGAGTCCATAGGAAAGCCAATACTATTAAAAGCAGATGAGGTGTTGCTTAATGGCTTGCTTGCTCAAAGTGCTTAGTGATATGCTCCAAAAGCCCTCAACCACTTTCTCATATCCACATATGTCCCAAACCAAAAGTCAAACTCGGCCCCACCGATTTGATATATCCGGCGCCATCGAGTTCACTTGACACAGCCACTGCCAGAAACCCTAATCAGTTCGGTCTCACCGATGGGATCTTGGTCTCACCGAGATGGGCTTGCAAACTCTCTATTGCCTATTGCAATTATTTCGGTCTCATCGAGATATACAATCGGTACCACCGAGTTTGCATGACCAACTCTTTGTTTTGATTATTACCAAAATCGGTCCCACCGAGTTTGTGTAATCGGTCAAACCGAGTTGTGGTTTTACCCTAACCCTAGCACATCGGTCCCACCGAGTTGATCATATCGGTCCCACCGAAAATCCTAATGTTCACATTTTGAACTAAATCGGTCTGACCGAGTTTCTTGATTCGGTCCCACCGAGTTTGGTGAATTGTGTGTAATGGCTAGATTTTGTGTGGAGGCTATATATACCCCTCCACCCGTCCTCCATTCGTGGAGAGAGCCATCAAAATGTGCCTACACTTCTAGCATACATTTTCTAAGAGAGAACCACCTACTCATGTGTTGAGACCAAGATATTCCATTCCAACCACAAGAATCTTGATCTCTATCCTTCCCCAAGTTGCTTTCCACTCAAATCATCTTTCCACCAAATCCAAACCTATGAGAGAGAGTTGAGTGTTGGAGAGACTATCATTTGAAGCACAAGAGCAAGGAGTTCATCATCAACACACCATCTATTACCTTTTGGAGAGTGGTGTCTCCAAGATTGGTTAGGTGTCACTTGGGAGCCTCCGTCAAGATTGTGGAGTTGAACCAAGGAGTTTGTAAGGGCAAGGAGATCGCCTACTTCGTGGGCGATGGACATGGTGGGATATTCAAGGTTGCTTCTTCGTGGACCCTTCATGCGTGCAGCTCTATGTGGACTCACACAACTGTTACCCTTCATGGGATGAAGTCTCCATCAACGTGGATGTACGATAGCACCACCTATCGGAGCCATGCCAAAAATCTCCGTGTCTCCAATTGTGTTTGCACACTCCAATCCCATCCCCTTTACTTTCTTGCAAGTTGCATGCTTTACTTTCCGCTGCTCATATACTCTTGCCATGCTTGCTTGAAATGTATTGTGAATGTTTAAATTTGTGCTAAAACTCCACCTTACCTCAAAAAAAATTAAAAACTGCTACTTTTCTTTGTTGAGGGTCTAATCACCCCCTCTAGACACCTCTTCTCGATCCTACAATCATCCCATAACTAACTCATTAGTCACATTGCTTGTAAGGCTTATTGTGATGTGCATTACCGAGAGGGCCCAGAGAAACCTCTCCAATACACAAAGTGACAAATCTTAATCTTGATCTATGCCAACTCAACAAACACCATCAGAGACACTTGTAGAGAAACTTTGAAATCACCCAGTTACGTTGTGATGTTTGATAGCACACAAGGTGTTCCTCTGGTATTCGGGAGTTGTATAATCTCATAGTCAGAGGAACATGTATAAGTCATGATGAAAGAAATAGCAATAAAAGTAAATGATTATTATGCTAAGCTAGCAGATGGGTCTTGTCCATCACATCATTCTCTAATGATGTGATCCCATTCATCAAATGACAACACATGTCTATAGTCAGGAAACTTAACCATCTTGATTAATGAGCTAGCCAAGTAGAGGCATACTAGGGACACTCTGTTTGTCTATGTATTCACACATGTACTAAGTTTCTGGTTAATACAATTCTAGCATGAATAATAAACATTTATCATGATATAAGGAAATATAAATAACAACTTTATTATTGCCTCTAGGGCATATTTCCTTTAGTCTCCCACTTGCACTAGGGTCAATAATCTAGATTACATAGTAATGATTGTAACACCCATGGAGTCTTGGTGTTGATCATGTTTTGCTCGTGAGATAGGCTTAGCCAACGAGTCTACAACATTCAGATCCGTGTGTATCTTGCAAATCTCTATATCTCCCTCCTTGACTTGATCGCGGATGGAATTGAAGCGTCTCTTGATGTGTTTGGTTCTCTTGTGAAATCTGGATTCTTTCGCCAAGGCAATTGCTCCAGTATTGTCACAAAAGATTTTTCATTGGACCTGATGCACTAGGTATTACACCTAGATCGGATATGACTCCTTCATCCAGACTCCTTCATTTGTTGCTTCTGAAGTAGCTATGTACTCCACTTCACACGTAGATCCCGCCACGACGCTCTGCTTGGAACTACATCAACTGACAGCTCTGCCCTTCAATATAAATATGTATCCGGTTTGTGACATAGAGTCATCTGGAGGAGTGTCAAAGCTTGCATCAATGTAACCATTTACAACGATCTCTTTGTCACCTCCATAAACGAGAAACATATCCTTAGTCCTTTTCAGGTATTTCAGGATGTTCTTGATCGTTGTCCAGTGATCCACTCCTGGATTACTTTGGCACCTCCCTGCTAAACTTATAGCAAGGCACACATCAGGTCTAGTACACAGCGTTGCATACATGATAGAACCTATGGCTGAGGCATAGGGAATGACTTTCATTTTCTCTATATCATCTGAAGTGGTCGGGCATTGAGTCTGACTCAACTTCACACCTTGTAACACAGGCAAGAACCCTTTCTTTGACTGATCCATTTTGAACTTCTTCAAAACTTTATCAAGGTATGTGCTTTGTGAAAGTCCAATTAAGTGTCTTGATCTATCTCTATGGATCTTGATGTCCAATATATAAGCAGCTTCACCGAGGTCTTTCATTGAAAAATTCTTATTCAAGTATCCTTTTATGCTATCCAGAAATTTTGTATTATTTCCAATCAACAATATGTCATCCACATATAATATTAGAAATGCTACAGAGCTCCCACTCTCTTTCTTGTAAATACAGGCTTCTCCAAAAGTCTGTATAAAACCATATGCTTTGATCACACTATCAAAGCGTATATTCCAACTCCGAGAGGCATGAACCAGTCCATAAATGGATCGCTGGAGCTTGCACACTTTGTTAGCACCTTTTCGATCAACAAAACCTTCTGGTTGCATCATATACAACTCTTCTTTAAGATATCCATTAAGGAATGCAGTTTTGACATCCATTTGCCAAATTTCATAATCATAAAATGCGGCAATTGCTAACATGATTCGGACGGACTTAAGCATCACTACGGGTGAGAAGGTCTCATCGTAGTCAACTCTTTGAACTTGTCAAAAACCTGTTTGCAACAAGTCGAGCTTTGTAGACAATAACATTACTGTCAGCGTCAGTCTTCTTATTGAAGATCCATTTATTCTCTATTGATTGACGATCATCGAGCAAGTCAACCAAAGTCCACACTTTGTTCTCATACATGGATCCCATCCCAGATTCATGGCCTCAAGCCATTTTGCGGAATCTGGGCTCATCATCACTTCCTCATAGTTCGTAGGTTCGTCATGGTCAAGTAACATGACCTCCAGAACATGATTACCATACCGCTCTGGTGCGGATCGTACTCTGGTTGACCTACGAGGTTCGGTAGTAACTTGATCTGAAGTTTCATGATCAGCATCATTAACTTCCTCATTAATTGGTGTAGGAATCACTGGAACAAATTTCTGTGATGAACTACTTTCTAATAAGGGAGAAGGTACAATTACCTCATCAAGTTCTACTTTCCTCCCACTCACTTCTTTCGAGAGAAACGCCTTCTCTAGAAAGGATCCATTCTTAGCAACGAATATCTTGCTTTTGGATATGTGATAGAAGATGTACCCAACAGTCTCCTTTGGGTATCCTATGAAGACACATTTCTCCGATTTTGGTTCAAGCTTATCAGGTTGAAGCTTTTTCACATAAGCATCACAACCGCAAACTTTAAGAAACAACGGCTTATGTTTTTGCCAAACCACAGTTCATATGGTGTCGTCTCAACGGATTTAGACGGTGCCCTATTTAACGTGAATGCAACCGTCTCTAAAGCATTACCCCAAAATGATAGCGGTAAATCAGTAAGAGACATCATAGATCGCACCATATCTAATAAAGTATGATTACAATGTTCGGACACACCATTATGCTATGGTGTTCCAGGTGGCGTGAGTTGTGAAACTATTCCACATTGTTTCAAATGAAGACCAAACTCATAACTCAAATATTCGCCTCCACGATCAGATCATAGAAATTTTATTTTCTTGTTTCGATGATTTTCCACTTCACTCTGAAATTCTTTGAACTTTTCAAATGTTTCATTAAGTAGGTATACCCATATCTGCTCAAGTCATCTGTGAAGGTCAGAAAATAACGATACCTGACGCGAGCCTCAACACTCATCGGACCGCATACATCAGTATGTATTATTTCCAATAAGTCAGTTTCTCGCTCCATTGTTCTGGAGAACGGAGTCTTAGTCATCTTGCCCATGAGGCATGGTTCACAAGTATCAAGTGATTAATAATCAAGTGATTCGAAAAGCCTATCAGTATGGAGTTTCTTCATGCTCTTTACACCAATATGACCTAAACGACAGTGCCACAGATAAGTTGCACTATCATTATTAACCTTGCATCTTTTGGCTTCAATATTATGAATATGTGTATCACTATGATCGAGATTCAACAAAAATAAACTACTCATCAAGGGTGCATGACCATAAAATATATTACTCATATAAATAGAACAACCATTATTCTCTGATTTAAATGAATAACCGTCTCGCATCAAACAAGATCCAGATATAATGTTCATGCTCAACGCTGGCACCAAATAACAGTTATTTAGGTCTAAAACTAATCTCAATGGTAGATGTATAGGTAGCGTGCCAACGGCGATCACATCGACTTTGGAACCATTTCCCACGCACATCGTCACCTCATCCTTAGCCAACCTTCGTTTAATCCGTAGCCCCTGTTTCGAGTTGCAAATATGACCAACAAAACCAGTATCAATTACCCAGGCGCTACTACGAGCATTAATAAGGTACACATCAATAACATGTATATCAAATATACCTTTCACTTTGCCATCCTTCTTATCTACCAAATACTTGGGACAGTTCCGCTCCCAGCGACTAGTCCCTTTGTAGTAGAAGCACTCAGTCTCAGGCTTAGGTCCAGACTTGGGCTTCTTCACTGGAGCAGGAACTTGCTTGCCATTCTTCTTGAGGTTCCCCTTCTTCCCTTTGCCCTTTTTTTGAAACTAGTGGTATTGTTAACCATCAACACTTGATGCTCCTTCTTGGTTTCTAGCTCCGCGACCTTTAGCATCGCGAAGAGCTCGGGAATTGTCTTATCCATCCCTTGCATATTATAGTTCATCATGAAGCTTTTGAAGCTTAGTGGCAGTGATTGAAGAACTCTGTCAATGACACTATCATCAGGAAGATTAACTCCCAGTTGAGTCAAGTGGTTGTGGTACCCAGACATTCTGAGTATATGTTCACTGACAAAACTATTCTCCTCCATTTTGCAGCTATAGAACTTACTGGAGACTTCATATCTCTCAATTCGGGCATTTGCTTGAAATATTAACTTCAACTCCTGGAACATCTCATATGCTACATGACGTTCAAAACGTCTTTGAAGTCCCGATTCTAAGCTGTAAAGCATGGCACACTGAACTATCGAGTAGTCATCAGCTTTGCTATGCTAGACGTTCACAACTGCTCCTGTAACGGGTCTTGCACCTAGCGGTGCTTCCAGGACATAATTATTCTATGTAGCAATGAGGATAATCCTCAAGTTATGGACCCAGTCCGTGTAGTTGCTACCATCATCTTTCAACTTAGCTTTCTCTAGGAACGCATTAATATTCAAGGGAACGGTAGCACGGGCCATTGATCTACAACAACATAGACATGCAAATACTATCAGGTACTAAGTTCATGATAAATTAAAGTTCAATTAATCATATTACTTAATAACTCCCACTTAGATAAACATCCCTCTAGTCATCTAAATGATCCGTGATCCATATCAACTAAACCATGTCTGATCATCACATTGTTGGGGATCGTAGTAGAAATTTAAAATTTTCTACACATCACCAAGATCAATCTATGGAGTAATCTAGCAATGAGGGGAAGGGGAGTGCATCTACATACCCTTGTAGATCGTTAAGCGGAAGCGTTGCAAGAACACGGATGAAGGAGTCGTACTCGTAGCGATTCAGATCGCGGTTGATTCCGGTCTAAGCGCCGAACCACGGCGCCTCCGCGTTCAACACACATGCAGCCCGGTGAGTCTCCTACGCCTTGATCCAGGAAGGGGAGAAGGAGAGGTTGGGGAAGACTCCGTCCAGCAGCAGCACGACGGCGTGGTGGCGGTGGAGGAGCGCGGAACTCCAGCAGGGCTTCGCCAAGCACTACGAGAGACGAGGAGGGAGAGAGGTAGGGCTGCGCCAAGAGGGAGATGATCTCGCGTGTGTTGCAGCCCCCAATACCTCAAGTATATATAGGGGAAGGGGAGGGGCTGCGCTCCCATCTAGGGTTCCCTCCCTAGGGGTGGCGGCAGCCCCAAAACCCATCTAGGGTTGCGACCAAGGGGGGAGAGAGGGGGGCGCACCTAGGGTGGGCCTTAAGGCCCATCTGGACCTAGGGTTTGCCCCCTCCCACTCTCCCTTGCGCCTTGGGCCTTGGTGGGAGGCGCCCCAGCCCACCTAGGGGCTGGTCCCTTCCCACTATTGGCCCATGTAGGCCTTCGGGGCTGGTGGCCCCACCTGGTGGACCCCCGGACCCCTCCGGTGGTCCCGGTACACTACCGATGATGCCCGGAACACTTCCGGTGGCCAAAACCATACTTCCTATATATCAATCTTTACCTCCGGACCATTCCAGAACTCCTCGTGACGTCCCGGATCTCATCCGGGACTCCGAAAAACATTCGGTAACCGCGTACATACTTTCCCTATAACCCTAGCATCATCGAGCCTTAAGTGTGTAGACCCTACGGGTTCGGGAGTCATGCAGACATGGCAGAGACAACTCTCCTGTCAATAACCAACAGCGGGATCTGGATACCCATGTTGGCTCCCACATGCTCCACGATGATCTCATCGGATGAACCACGATGTCAAGGATTTCAAACAGGGTTAACATCATGTTGCAAGTTTTATTCATGGTTGAAAATGGAACTACCATCTAGTTAACATCATGCTGATCAACATTCATGCATAGCACATCTTCATATGATGCACAGTCAAAAAGATATGCTATTTTCAAAATGCCCACACAATGTCGAGTGTGCGAAAAATAGAGAAAACGAGGGACAAAGTTTTGGCAAGTGTTGGACATGGTGTGCATAGATGATAATGGGGACCCACAATCAATAATGGCAGAGGCAAAAAATATGGAGATATTTTCCCTGCATCGGCTGGAATCGAACCCGGGCGGAACAGCTGTTGGGTAGTGCACTTGGCCACTGGGCTAGTTCAGTACTTTCGTTACAAATACGGCACTGCCTTGGGTGGTCCGATCACCTCCTATGCCTTTGTGCGCTCGCCGCAGTGCCGCTGTCTGCCATTGTGAACATGCTGAACAAACGAGAGGAATCTGGAGAGGATTGTACGTGGAGAGGCGGACAGTCGGGACCCACCAGGTCTATGGCCGTACGCAAGCAAGTGCCTCATCGAAAAAAACTTCCTCCTAATGCTATACTGATGTTGGGGCCCACGGGTTTGTCAACATAGTTACATTTTTTTAGGTGCTTCAACGTAGGAGATAAATTGACAACAAAGCTGTGGAGCTGGCGGGTAGTATCATTTATTATCACTGGGGCAACAAGTATTCGCTGGGTTTGGGCTGCCCCGTCTAGGATTTTTTTAACATGCGCAGCCCACGACATGCCAGTTTGTATTTTTTTTGAGCGCCGTCATGTATCGACCGGCCTATGGACCTCCCATCCGAGGTTTTATTTTTCCTGAAACATCGGCAGCCAATTTATGTATTTTTTGAAGAAAACGCAGAGGTTTGTTCTATTTATATATATAAGAATAGGAACGCCTGGTCCAACTTTTGTTTCCCTTCTAACTATATTATACATATTTAAATTATTTTATATGTTATTATATATTATTTTTATTGTCATCATATATTTAACAGATACTTACATATGTGAGAAAACAATATCCCACATCTTATTAACTTATAAAAATAATTTCTTAACAATAAAATACTGGATATTTTGGCAACAAAAATCATGGTGATTGTGTACAAAAGCTTGGTAAGATTTAAGGACCAATGTAATAATAAATCACTTATTATTTAAATATATTTATAACAAAATGCTCAGCCCCTATTTATTTATTGATAACATTGCTGCACCCAACCCAACATTATAATTGGAATTGGCCCAGCAAAATCATGTATTTAGAGAAAGTGCAAATGGCCTGCAATTCTTTATGAGAAAAATAAATGGGCCGCATGGACGCTACATTATTTGTTCACCCACCCCAGCAAATGGACTATAATTCTAAAAAAAGATCAAATTGACTATAAATTCTGAAATAATGGGTTGAATACGTGCCACATTTTTGGAGGCTGAAATGTGGGCCAATAGGTCGAAGCCAACGCAAGTCGTTGTCAACTTAGTCAACAAATGATTCTGACATCGTTAGCTGTTGGATTTACATCCAACGACTGGCGTCCATCTTCAATCTCTCGTCTTCTTCCTCCAGCGCCGCCGGGACCACCTGCTCCCGCCTCCTGCTACTAGCAGCTTTGCTTAGCATGCTTCGCTTTGAAGCGCTACCCCACCGTTGGCCAGGCCATCCCTCCACCCCTCCACACCTCCTGTTCTTCTCCACTGACTGCCGAACCACACCGCACCAGAACCAGTTAACCCTTGTACACCTCTCCGTCTGCGACTCTACTCCCGCGTCTTCCCATCTTCGGCTCGTTGTTGTCCCGGGCTTCGCCGTCGTCCGCCACCTTGGATGCGCTCGACGCGGAGTAGTCAACGTGGTCAACGAACGACATCCATCGGAAGTAGACTGTGCATGGAGAGGCTGACAGCTGGGTCCATGGCCGCACGCAAGGAAATGCCTTCTTATTACGTGCAAAATAATGATTCCTCCACCTGACAGCTGGGACCCACCGGAAGGGCCTCTGTATTTCATGAAAAAATGTTCCCCCCGCTGACAGGTCGGACCCACCAGCTATATCTTCGCACGCAAGGAAGTGCCTCCTTATTACGCACAAAAAATGAATACCCCCTTGCTAGCTGGGACCCACCATAGTGGGAGGCTGACTTGTGGGCCTACTAAGTTGACGGGGATGGATGGCTTTCTCAACTTAGTCAATATGGACAATTCTAGCTCCAGTGACCGTACGATGTCCATCCAACGGTGGTAGTGCTTCTTCAACCTCTGGTCTTGTTGCTCCAGCCATCCAAACCAGTGCCGGTCGTGCCGCGTGCTCCTGCTTCCCGTGGCCGGCTGTGATACTTCTGAGGCCTCACCACCCCCTACTACTCCCACCGTTGGCCAGGCCCTGCGGCGACGGCAGCCTCACACCGCAGCCAAACCAGTGAACCCTCGTACTCCTCTCCGCGTGGGCATCCACTGCCGCGTCTTCCCCGGCTCCGCGTCGTCCGCTTCCTAGGCCTCGCCGTTGTCCACCGCCCTGGTGCTCTCGCCGCGGCTTGGTCAACGTGGTCAAGGAACGACTTCCATCAGAAGAGTACTGTACGTGGAGAGGCTGACAGCTGGGTCCACGGCCGCAGCAAGGAAGTGCCTCCATATTTTGCAGAAAATAATGATTCCTCCACATGAAAGCAGGGACCCACCGGACGGGCCACCTTATTTCACGAAAAAAATGTTTCCCCTCACTGCAGGGACCACCAGCTACATCTCGCACACAAGGAAGTGCGTCCATATTACAGGCAAAAAAATGATTCGCCCCCCTGACTGCTGGGACCCACCAGCTACATCTTCGCAGGCAAGGAAGTGCCTGATAGTCGGGACCCACCCGGTCGAAGCGTACGTTGCGTTGTCATTCTGGTCGCGAACGTGTACATACATACTGGTCGATGTAGAGGTGCGCACGTAGCGTGTACACGTACGTACAACGGCTAGGGTGCAAGAAAGTAAATACGACCACCTACGTCCATACGGGCGCGGTCTCGAACGCCTACTCACGCATACGTACGGCCAGGGCTCGTGTACGTGGTTGTGGATGGGTCGGAACGGAGAAACTGCATCATCATCGTGTTCATGGGGAGGCAACGGAATGCGTCGTATTCATCGGGAGGCAATGGAACGCATGTTGTTCATCGGTAGCCAACCGGCTTGGACGGAACAGTCGATGGAAACGAGGCCTGGCGTACCGCAGAACGGAGGAAATAGCCTTGTGTTCAACCGGCCACGGTGGAAACGGGATCCTATTGATCGGGAGGGGTCTGGCGTACCGCAAAATGGAGGAAACTGACCTCCTACAGTCGAAACGGGGTCCTGTTGATCGGGAGGGGTGTGGCGTACCGCAAAACAGAGGAAACGGACTTGTGTTGGAGCGCTACGGTCGAAACGGGGGTCCTGTTCATCGGAAGGGGTGTGGCGTACCGCAAAACGGGACTCCACGGGATAGTGTTCATATCCACCGTTGACCTCCTCCAGCCTCCACGGGCTACTGTTCATCCACCGTCGACCTCCTCTAGCCTCCACCTGTGACTGTTCATCCACGGGCTCCTATTCATCCAACCTCCACCGGCTACTGTCAACCAGCCCTCTCCATGGGGTCTTGTTTAACCACCCCTCCACGGTCTACTATTCATCCAGCCCTCCACCGGCCACTGTTCAACGAGCCCTCCTCCAGCTACTGTTCAATCAGCCCTCCATGGGGTCCTGTTCATCCACCGGCTCGATCAATCGAGGTACTGTTCATCTAGCAGCAACGGCCTCTACTACCACGGGTTCCTGTTCATCCAACCCCCACCGGGAACTGTTCATCCAGAGGCAGCATCGATCGGCTTCAGTTAGCAGCAGTAGCGAAGGAATCGCTCGATCGGGTTCAGTTAATAGCCATCGATCGATCACTCGGGTTCAGTAACGCGTAGCCTGAAGTGCAATCGCTTGGGTTCAGTTAGAGCCCAACGCCTCGCTCTAGTTCAGTTAGAACGCAACACCTTGCACACACGCGCGTACGTACGAGAGAAACGCGCATCGCTCGGCCCCCGACCACCCACTGTAACCGGGAACTCCCCCGATATTTTCCTTGCCCTCGCTTCTACCATGGTTTTTTCCATCATGGACGACCCAAAGAATGTCATGCAGCTGCGTCTCCGGCCCGCCTAGGACGAAAAGCCCATTTTCTGTCATGATTTTTTTCATAGAAGTAGGGACCCACCACATCTATGATGATACCGGGTTTGTCACAATTATCGTCATAGAAGTGTCATAAGTATGACAGAATTTTTTTCGTTCAGCCCAAAATGTCACGGATGTGTCTTTTGTTGTAGTGTTCCCAAGATTACATCAAGTTCTACTTCATCAAGTATGACTACAACTCCAAGGATTCCCATCAAGATGATGTGGATCCCGAAGAAGAAGAACTAGAGAGTTCTTGAGGGTGGCTCCGCCAACATACTTCACTCATATCATTTTGGCGAGGACAAGTGGAAACAACTTCCACATCTTGCACTAGTTCAAGGAGTCACAAACCCTCTCGTTGGTAAGACAAGGGACAAGGTAACCTAATGCTTTCATTGACATCATATTGTGTGAACATCACTCTATGTCTATGGACATTCTTGTTTGTTCCTTGTGGGACTAACCCGTGGAGGTATTGAAAGTGCAACTCACTCCAATGGATTACTCCAAATGATGTACATCAACATTGAGCATCCACATATTCAACATCTACATGAAGTCATCATCGACAAAACCCAAGGTTAGTTCATCCCTCTTAGGGGGGATATCACATCTAGGGGGAGCTTTACTCTAACAATTGAGCTAAAGCAACTCTAATTGTGTGAACACAACAATGCTTTATGTAAAACTGGTAACCCCACTTGTGCTTAAACGATGAGTATGACCTATGATCAAATGTTCTTATTTGACTCCTAAGTCAATATACTCATATATAGATGACCTAGTCATCGCCAATTTCTTGATAGATGCTAGAGTGTTTGTGCATGCTTTCCCACATATTTCATTTGCCATTCTATTGTGTGAGCATGTTGATTGCATAGTTTACTCATTCAAGGACATCCATTTGTTGCTTTGATTGTTTGACTTTTTTTCTTTTTTGCCAAATGGATGGACAAGAATGCCTAAAAACTTCCTCTAGCTATCTATGTTTTTCTCGTCTAAAACTCTATTCATGCTACATCACAAAGTTTGATCAAGTCAGATTCAAACCACTCTGCGTGAGAAGCACTCGGAGTCCCCGATTCGTCATAGACTTAAACTTCCAAAACCTCTCTGTGCATTTCGGTTTGACCGATCCATCCACTTCGGTCACACCAAGTTCACTGAGTTGATCTAGGTTTTCAATCTCCGTGCCACCGAGTTGTTCCACTCGGTCACACCGGCAGTGTCAGGATATATATACCGACGGGTTGAATTTTGGAAGTTTCTCCAAAACCCTTCATCCCGTGCGTGTCTTGCTCTGCCGCCTCGAGTCTCCGGATTGTCTCCTCGTCGCTAGCGACCTCCCGCCGCTGATTTCCATCGCAGTCAACAGATTTCAACACTGTCGTTGCCGCTGTAGCGAGCTCATCGCCGAACTAGGGTATTAGTTCGATCCCTTGTGCATTCTTTTTACCTCCGATTCTAAGCACAAGGTCAATGCCATGTTTCTTGCCATGTTTGAGATCATCATGTCCAGTAGAATATCCCATAGATTAGATTTGCTTTGAAAATTTAGCGTTAGGTTTCTGCCGAACTCATCTCGGACCGACCGAGTTGTGGAAATCGGTCTCACCTATTTGGCCTAGGCCATTGCACTTGCACTTTTTGGTTTGACCAAAAGTTGCAAATCGGTGTGACCGAGTTAAACTCTCAGAGAAACCCTAGCAATCTCGGAGTCACCGAACCGTGTCTCAGTCTGACCGATTTCACTAGTTTAGACTCCAAAAGTTGCTTCGGTGTCACTGAGTTTAACAAATCGGTAGCTCCAAAATGCTTTATGGGGAAAACTAAAACTAAGTTTTTGACTCATTTGTTTTGCAAAAACTCGGCACTTTGTGATTCTCATCCACTCTACCTCATCTATATCTATTCACAGGGTCTGCTGTCAGTTTGCTTTGCCAGTATGTCTAATCAGAGTGATAGCCAAAACAACTCATAAGAGCAAGTGAACATGAGTGAGGGCACTAGTCCCTCTAGCAGCTATGATGATGGCAGCAGGAGCACTCCAGGCAATTTGCCCAAGTGTAACGCTCGGATATCTAAGCTACAGTAACCCCATACTAATGGTGCCATGTCATGAGTATTAATTTGGTTAAACCTCACTTTGATCCAAATCCAATTCACATTCAAATTTAAACTAAAGTCAAATAATTAAAGTTTTCAAATGGCAAAATAAAAATGTGGGTTAGGTTGCAGATATTCACTAACAATTTGTCATGAAAGGTTTAACATTTTTTAGAATATTAAAATGCCCCTAAGCTATTTTAATTGACCCATAAAGCAATTAAATGAAGTTTCTAAATTTACTTAAATATACAAACTATTAAAAATTATTTGGAACTTATTGTACTGGCCCAGAATATTACCTAATAGTTATATGCTAATTTGCACATTTAACAAAAATCTGTTGCTAGCTCTAATTAAAGAAAGACAGTAAAGAAATAAATAAACAGAAAAGGAAAAGGTAGAAGATTAATAAAAAAACAAAAGGGAAAACCCCTCGGGCCATTTGGCCCATCTGGCCTAAAGGGTCTAGCCCAACCGGGTCACCTCCCTCCTCGCCACAGCAGCGGAGACAGGGCGTGGCGCCCATCGACCGGCGCCACTACCGACGACGCCCACACGCCGCCCATCTGACGGTCTGCGGAGGGGATAAGGCCGCACCCAGCCCCCTCTCCCTTGCGGAGGAACCGTAGCACACACCAATCCCCCACGCTCTCTCTCCCTCCAGAGCTCGTTCGCCCATTGTCGTCATCGTGTCATCGCCGTTGCCATGGCCTCGACCACTCCCCTGCCAAGCCTCCGTGTCCAGAAGACGCAAGCCATCTTCCTCAACCCCGAAGTGGACTGCCTCGAGCCGGATCGACAAGACGACGCCGCATCCGTCGGCAACTGATACGTCTCCAATGTATCTATAATTTATGAAGTATTCATGCTATTACATTATCAACCTTGGATGTTTTATATGCTATTTCATATGGTTTTTAGGACTAACCTATTGACATAGAGCCCAGTGCCAGTTTCTGTTTTTTCCTTGTTTTAGAGTATCGCGGAAAAGGAAAACCAAACGGAGTCCAATTGATCTGAAACTTGACGGAGCTTATTTTTGGACCAGAAGAAGGCTAAGGAGTAAAAGAGTTGGGCTAGAAGAGTCCCGAGCTGCCCACGAGGGTGGGAGGTGCGCCCACTCCCCTGGGCGCGCCCCGTACCTCATGGACAGCTCGGAGACCCCGCTGACTTGTTCTCGATGCCAAAACCTCTTATATATACAAAAACCTCCAGAAATTAACCTAGATCGGAAGTTCCACCGCCGCAAGCCTCTGTAGCCACGAGAAATCAATCTAGGCCCTCTCTGGCACCCTGCCGGAGGGGGCCATCATCACCGGAGGGCATGGAGGAGGATCCCGGAGGGGCCATCATCACCATGAAGGCCAAGGACCAAAGAGAGAACCTCTCCCCATCCAGGGGAGGCCATGGAGGAGGAAGCACAAGGGGGAGAACCTCTCCTCCTCTCTCTCGGTGGCGCCGGAGTGCCATCGGGAGGGGAATCATCGTCGCGGTGATCGTCTTCATCAACATCACCATCATCATCACCATCCTCATCTCTTTTACGCGGTCCACTCTCCCGCACCCTGTTGTAATCCCTACTTGAACATGGTGCTTTATGCCACATATTATGATCCAATGATGTGTTGCCATCCTATGATGTTTTGAGTAGATATCCTTTATCTTTGGGTTGATTGATGATCTAGATTGGTATGAGTTGTATGTTTTATTTTTGTGATGTCCTATTGTGCCCTCCGTGTCGTGCAAGTATGAGGGATTCCTGTTGTAGGGTGTTGCAATATGTTCATGATTCGCTTATGGTGGGTTGCTTGAGTGACAAGCATAAACCCGAGTAAGGGGGTTGTTGCATATGGGATATATGGGACTTGATGCTTTAATGCTATGGTTGGGTTTTACCTTAATGATATTTAGTAGTTGCGGATGCTTGCTAGAGTTCCAATCATAAGTGCATATGATCCAAGATGAGAAAGTATGTGATACGTCTCCAACGTATCTATAATTTTTGGTTGCTCCATGCTATATTATCTACTGTTTTGGACTATATTGGGCTTTATTTTCCACTTTTATATTATTTTTGGGTCTAACCTATTAACCGCAGGCCCAGCCCAGAATTACTAGTTTTTACCTATTTTAGTGTTTCGGATAAATAGAATATCAAACGGAGTCCAAACGGAGTAAAATCTTCGGAAACGTGATTTTCTCACCGAACGTGATCCAGGAGACTTGGACCCTACTGCAAGGGATCAAAGGGGTGGTCACGAGGGTGGGGGCGCCCCCCTAGGGCGCACCCCCTACCTCGTGGGCCCCTCGGTGCTCCACCGACGTACTCCTTCCTCCTATATATACACACGTACCCACAAACAATCAGAACAGGAGCCAAAAACCTAATTCCACCGCCGCAACTTTCTGTATCCACGAGATCCCGTCTTGGGGCCTATTCCGGAGCTCCGCCGGAAGAGGGCCGTCATCACGGAGGGCTTCTACATCATCCTAGACCCTCCGATGAAGTGTGAGTAGTTTACCTCAGACCTTCGGGTCCATAGTTAGTAGCTAGATGGCTTCTTCTCTCTCTATTAATATAATACAAAGTTCTCCCCCTCTCTCGTGGAGATCTATTCGATGTAATCTTGTTTTTGCGGTGTGTTTGTTGAGACCGATGAATTGTGGGTTTATGATCAAGTCTATCTATGAATAATATTTGAATCTTCCCTGAATTCTTTTATGCATGATTGGTTATCTTTGCAAGTCTCTTTGAATTATCCGTTTGGTTTGGCCAACTAGATTGGTAGTTCTTTCCATGGGAGCAGTGCTTAGCTTTGGGTTCGATCTTGCGGTGTCCTTACCCAGTGACAGAAGGGGCAGCAAGGCACGTATTGTACCGTTTCCATCGAGGATAACAAGATGGGGTTTATTTCATATTGCATGAATTTATCTCTCTAGATCATGTCATCTTGCTTAAGGTGTTACTCTGTTTTTAACTTAATACTCTAGATGCATGCTGGATAGCGGTCGATGAGTGGAGTAATAGTAGTAGATGCAGAATCGTTTCGATCTACTTGTCACGGACGTGATGCCTATATACATGATCATGCCTAGATATTCTCATAATTATGCACAATTCTATCAATTGCTCAACAGTAATTTGTTCACCCACCGTAGAATACTTATGCTCTTGAGAGAAGCACCTAGTGAAACCTATGGCCCCCGGGTCTATTCTCATCATATCAATCTCCATCACTTTTATATTGTTTTGCTATTTACTTTGCCTTTACTTTTTTACTTTGCATCTTTATATCAAAAATACCAAAAATATTATATCTATCAGATCTCACTCTCGTAAGTGACCGTGAAGGGCTTGACAACCCCTAATCGCGTTGGTTGCGAGTAGCTATCGCTTTGTGCAGGTACGAGGGACTTGAGCGTGGGCTCCTATTGGATTGATACCTTGGTTCTCAAAAACCGAGGGAAATACTTACGCTACTCTGCTGCATCATCCCTTCCTCTTCGGGGAAAACCAACGCAAGCTCAAGACGTAGCAAGAAGGATTTCTGGCGCCGTTGCCGGGGAGTCTACACAAAAAGTCAACATACCAAGTACCCATCACAATCCCTATCTCTCGCATTACATTATTTGCCATTTGCCTCTCGTTTTCCTCTCCCCCAATTCACCCTTGCCGTTTTATTCGCCCTCTCTCTCTATCCTCCCTCTCTATTTGCCTCTTTTTGTCCGCTTGCTTTTTGTTTGCTCGTGTGTTAGATTGCTTGTTTGTCGCGATGGCTCAAGATACTACTAAATTGTGCGACTTCACCAATACCAATAATAATGATTTCCTTAGAACTCCGATTGCTCCTCTTACCGATGCTGAATCTTGTGAAATTAATACTGCTTTGTTGAATCTTGTTATGAAAGATCAATTCGCCGGCCTTCCTAGTGAAGATGATACTACTCATCTGAATAGCTTCGTTGATTTATGTGATATGAAAAAGAAAAAAGATGTCAACAATGATGTCGTTAAATTGAAGCCATTTCCTTTTTCGCTTAGAGATCGTGCTGAAGCTTGGTTTTCATCTTTGCCTAAGAATAGTATTGATTCATGGAACAAGTGCAAAGATGCTTTTATCTCTAAGTATTTTCCTCCCGCTAAGATCCTCTCTCTTAGAAACGATATAATGAACTTTAAAAAACTTGATCATGAACATGTTGCACAAGCTTGGGAGAGAATGAAATTAATGATACGTAATTGCCCTACTCATGGTTTGAATTTGTGGATGTTTATACAAAAAATTTATGCCGGATTGAATTTTGCTTCTAGAAATCTTTTAGATTCGGCCGCAGGAGGCACTTTTATGGAAATCACTTTAGGAGATGCTACTAAACTCCTAGATAATATTATGGTTAATTATTCTCAATGGCATACTGAAAGAACTTCTAATAAAAAAGTGCATGCGATAGAAGAAATTAATGTGTTGAGTGGAAAGATGGATGAACTTATGAAATTATTTGCTACTAAGAGTGTTTCTTCTGATCCTAATGACATGCCATTGTCTACTTTGATTGAGAATAAAAATGAATCTATGGATGTGAATTTTGTTGGTAGGAATAATTTTGGTAACAACGCTTATAGAGGGAATTTTAATCCTAGGCCATATCCTAGTAATCCTTCTAATAATTATGGGAATTCCTACAACAACTCTTATGGAAATTATAATAAGATGTCCTCTGATTTTGAATCTAATATTAAAGAATTTATTTCTTCACAAAAGAATTTTAATGCTATGATTGAAGAAAAATTGCTTAAGATTGATGATTTGGCTAGGAACGTTGATAGAATTGCTCTTGATGTTGATGCTTTGAAACTTAGATCTATTCCACCTAAGCATGATATTAATGAGTCTCTAAAAGCCATGAGAATTTCAATTGATGAGTGTAAAGAAAGAATCGCTAGGATGCGTGCTTCGAAAGATGCCTTTATTAAAGTGTGTTCTTCTAATTCTTATGAAAATCAAGATGGAGATCTAAAAGTTATTGATGTGTCTCCTATTAAATCTTTATTTTTCAATATGAATCTTGATGAAACTGAATATGATCTTCCTTTACCTAGAAGACGTTCTAAAAATTCAGAGTGTTTAGATCTTAATGTTGAAATTGATGAAAGTGGGATGGAAAGAAATAAAAATCTAGATGTTGCTAAACCCACTATATTGGATTTCAAGGAATTTAATTATGAAAATTGCTCTTTGATTGATTGTATTTCCTTGTTGCAATCTGTGCTAAATTCTCCACATGCTTATAGTCGAAATAAAGCCTTCACCGAACATATTGTTGATGCCTTGATGCAATATTATGAAGAAAAACTTGAGTTGAAAGTTTCTATCCATAGAAAACTCTATGATGAGTGGGAACCAACTATTAAAATTAAAATTAAAGATCATGAGTTTTATGCTTTGTGTGATTTGGGTGCTAGTGTCTCTACTATTCCCAAGACTTTGTGTGATTTACTAGATTTCCGTAATTTTGATGATTGCTCTCTAAACTTGCATCTTGAGGATTCCACTATTAAGAAACATATGGGAAGAATTAATGATGTTCTTATTGTTTCAAATAGGAATTATGTGCCCGTAGATTCATTGTTCTTGATATAGATTGCAATCCTTCTTGCCCTATTATTCTTGCTAGACCTTTCCTTAGAACGGTTGGTGCGATTATTGATATGAAGGAAGGGAATATTAGATTTCAATTTCCATTAAAAAAGGGCATGGAACACTTTCCAAGAAATAAAATAAAATTACCATATGAAACTATCATGAGAGCCACTTATGGATTACCTACCAAAGATGGCAATACCTAGATCTATTCTTGCTCGTTATGCCTAGTTAGGGGCGTTAAACGATAGCGCTTGTTGGGAGGCAACCCAATTTTATTTTTATTCCTTGCTATTTGCTCCTGTTTAGTAATGAATAAATTATTTAGACTCTGTTCTGGTTGTGTTTAATTAGTGTTTGTGCCAAGTAGAACCGTTGGGAAGACTTGGGGAAAGTCTTGTTGAACTTGCTGTAAAAAACAGAAACTTTAGCGCTCACGAGAACTGCTATCATTTTTATTTTAAGGGTGATATTTAGTTAATTCTTTTTGAAGATGATTAATATATAAATTACTCGCGTCCAGAAATTTATTTTATAATTTTTGGGATTCCAGATTTTTCGCTAGCTACAGATTACTACAGACTGTTCTGTTTTTGACAGATTCTGTTTTTCATGTGTTGTTTGCTTATTTTGATGAATCTATGGCTAGTAAAATAGTTTATAATCCATAGATAAGTTGGAATAAAGTAGGTTTAACACAAATATAAATAAATAATGAGTTCATTACAGTACCTTGAAGTGGTCTTTTGTTTTCTTTCGCTAACGGAGCTCACAAGTTTTCTATCTTGAGTTTTGTGTTGTGAAGTTTTCAAGTTTTGGGTGAATCCTTTTGATGGATCATGAAGGAGTGGCAAGAGCCTAAGCTTGGGGATGCCCATGGCACCCCCAAGATAATCCAAGGACACCAAAAAGTCAAAGCTTGGGGATGCCCCAGAAGGCATCCCCTCTTTTCGTCCACTTCCATCGGTAATTTACTTGGAGCTATATTTTTATTCATCAACATGATATGTGTTTTGCTTGGAGCGTCTTGTATTATTTGTATCTTTGTTTGTTAGTATGCCACAATCATCCTTGATGTACACAACTTTTGAGAGAGCCATACATGAATTAAAATTTGATAGAATACTCTATGTGCTTCACTTATATCTTTTGAGCTAGATAATTTTTCTCTATGTGCTTCACTTATATCTTTTGAGCTAGATAATTTTGCTCTATGTGCTTCACTTATATCCTTTGAGCTAGATAATTTTGCTCTATGTGCTTCACTTAGATCTTTTAGAGCACGGTGGTGGATTCGTTTTAAAGAAACTATTGATCTCTCATGCTTCACTTAAATTAATTTGATAGTCTCTTAATAGCATGGTAATTTGCCTAATAATAATATGCTTGGTATTCAAGATTTGTGAAACTTTCTTTTGAGTGTGTTGAATACTAAGAAAAGATTGAAGCATGATAATTGTTTTGAGATATGGAGGTGATAATATTAAAGTCATGCTAGTTGAGTAGTTGTGAATTTAAAGAATACTTGTGTTGAAGTTTGTGATTCCCGTAGCATGCACGTATGGTGAACCGTTATGTGATGAAGTCGGAGCATGATTTATTTATTCATTGTCTTCCTTATGAGTGGCGGTCGGGGACGAGCGATGGTCTTTTCCTACCAATCTATCCCCCTAGGAGCATGCGCGTAATACTTTGCTTTGATAACTTCTAAACTTTTGCAATAATTATATGAGTTCTTTATGACTAATGTTGAGTCCATGGATTATACACACTCTCACCCTTCCACCCTTGCTAGCCTCTCTAACACCGCGCACCTTTCTCCGGTATCATACACCTACCATATACCTTCCTCAAAACAGCCACCATACCTACCTACTATGGCATTTCCATAGCCATTCCGAGATATATTGCCATGTAACTTTCCACCATCTAGTTCATCATGACACATCCATCATTGTCATATTGCTTAGCATGATCATGTAGTTGACATACTATTTGTGGCAAAGCCACCGTTTATAATTCTTTCATACTTGTCACTCTTGATTCATTGCATATCCCGGTACACTGCCGAAGGCATTCATATAGAGTCATACTTTGTTTTAGTATCGAGTTGTAATCATTGAGTTGTAAATAAATAGAAGTGTGATGATCATCATTCAATAGAGCATTGTCCCCAAAAAAAGAAAGGCCAAAGAAAAAAAAGAAGGCCCAAAAAAATATAAATAAATAAAAAAGGGGCAATGCTACTATCCTTTTTTCCCACACTTGTGCTTCAAAGTAGCACCATGATATAGCGAGTCTCATATTTTGTGCTTCAAAGTAGCACCATGTTCTTCATATAGAGAGTCTCATATGTTGTCACTTTCATATACTAGTGGGAATTTTACGTTATAGAACTTGGCTTGTATATTCCAATGATGGGCTTCCTCAAATTGCCCTAGGTCTTCGTGAGCAAGCAAGTTGGATGCACACCCACTAGTTTCTTTTGTTGAGCTTTCATACATTTATAGCTCTAGTGCATCCATTGCATGGCAATCATTACTCACTCACATTGATATCTATCGTTGGGCATCTCCATAGCCCGTTGATACGCCTAGTTGATGTGAGACTATCTTCTCCTTTTTTTGTCTTCTCCACAACCACCATTCTATTCCATCTATAGTGCTATATCCATGGCTCGCGCTCATGTATTGCGTGAAGATTGAAAAAGTTTTGAAAAAGTTGAAGTATGAAACAATTGCTTGGCTTGTCAACGGGGTTGTGCATGATTTAAATACTTTGTGTGGGGAATATGGAGCATAGCCAGACTATATGATTTTGTAGGGATAACTTTCTTTGGCCATGTTATTTTGAGAAGACATAATTGCTTTGTTAGTATGCTTGAAGTATTATTATTTTCTATGTCAATATAAACTTTTGTCTTGAATCTTTCTAATCTGAATATTCATACCACAATTAAGAAGATTTGCATTGAAATTATGCCAAGTAGCACTCCGCATCAAAAATTCTCTTTTTATCATTTACCTACTCGAGGACGAGCAGGAATTAAGCTTGGGGATGCCTGATACGTCTCCAACGTATCTATAATTTTTGATTGCTCCATGCTATATTATCTACTGTTTTGGACTATATTGGGCTTTATTTTGCACTTTTATATTATTTTTGGGACTAACCTATTAACTGAAGGCCCAGCCTAGAATTGTTGTTTTTTGCCTATTTCAGTGTTTCGGATAAACAGAATATCAAACGAAGTCCAAACGGAATAAAATCTCCGGAAACATGATTTTCTCACCGAACGTGATCCAGGAGACTTGGACCCTACTGCAAGGGATCAAAGAGGTGGTCACGATGGTGGGCGCCCCCCCCTAGGGCGCGCCCCCTACCTCGTGGGCCCCTCGGTGCTCCACCGACGTACTCCTTCCTCCTATATATACACACGTACCCCCAAACGATCAGAACAGGAGCCAAAAACCTAATTCCACCGCCGCAACTTTCTGTATCCATGAGATCCCATCTTGGGGCCTATTCCGGAGCTCCGCCGGAAGAGGGCCTTCATCACAGAGGGCTTCTACATCATCCTAGCCCCTCCGATGAAGTGTGAGTAGTTTACCTCAGACCTTCGGGTCCATAGTTAGTAGCTAGATGGCTTCTTCTCTCTCTTTGAATCTCAATACAAAGTTCTCCCCCTCTCTCGTGGAGATCTATTCGATGTAATCTTCTTTTTGCGGTGTGTTTGTTGAGACCGATGAATTGTGGGTTTATGATCAAGTCTATCTATGAATAATATTTGAATCTTCTCTGAATTCTTTTATGCATGATGGTTATCTTTGCAAGTCTCTTCGAATTATCCATTTGGTTTGGCCAACTAGATTGGTAGTTCTTGCCATGGGAGAAGTGCTTAGCTTTGGGTTCGATCTTGTGGTGTCCTTACCCAGTGACAGAAGGGGCATCAAGGCACGTATCGTATCGTTGCCATCGAGGATAACAAGATGGGGTTTATTTCATATTGCATGAATTTATCTCTCTACATCATGTTGTTGGGGAACGTAGTAATTTCAAAAAAATTCCTACGCACACACAAGATCATGGTGATGCATAGCAACGAGAGGGGAGAGTGTTGTCTACGTACCCTCGTAGACCGGCAACGGAAGTGTTGACACAACATAGAGGAAGTAGTCGTACGTCTTCCCGATCCAACCGATCCAGCACCGAACGTACGGCACCTCCGAATTCTAGCACACGTTCAGCTCGATGACGATCCCCGGACTCCGATCCAGCAAAGTGTCCGGGAAGAGTTCCGTCAGCACGACGGTGTGGTGATGATCTTGATGTTCAACTGTCACAGGGCTTCGCCTAAGCACCACTACAATATTATCGAGGATTATGGTGGAAGGGGGCACCGCACACGGCTAAGAAAATGATCACGTGGATCAACTTGTGTGTCTAGGGGTGCCCCCTGCCCCCGTATATAAAGGAGCAAGGGGAGGAGGCCGGCCGGCCCTATAGGCACGCCAAGGAGGAGTCCTCCTCCTAGTAGGAGTAGGACTCCTACTAGGAGGGGGAAGGAAGTGGGGAGGGAGAAGGAAAGGGGGGCGCCGCCCCCCTCTCCGAGTCCAATTCAGACCAGGGGGAGGAGGCGCGCGGCCCACCATGGCTGCCCCTCTCTCTACACTAAGGCCCATATGGCCCATTACTTCTCCTAGGGGGGTTCCGGTAACCCTCCGGCTCTCCGGTTTTCTCCGAAATCACCCGGAACACTTCCGGTGTCCGAATATAGCCATCCAATATATCAATCTTTATGTCTCGACCATTTCGAGACTCCTCGTCATGTCCGTGATCACATCCGGGACTCCGAACTAACTTCGGTACATCAAAAACTCATAAAATCATATAACTGTCATCGAAACCTTAAGCGTGCGGACCCTACGGGTTCGAGAACAATGTAGACATGACCGAGACATGTCTCCGGTCAATAACCAATAGCGGAACCTGGATGCTCATATTGGCTCCTACATATTCTACGAAGATCTTTATCGGTCAGACCGCATAACAACATACGTTTGTTCCCTTTGTCATCGGTATGTTACTTGCCCGAGATTCGATCGTCGGTATCTCAATACCTAGTTCAATCTCGTTACCGGCAAGTCTCTTTACTTGTTTCGTAATACATCATCTCGCAACTAACTCATTAGTTGCAATGCTTGCAAGGCTTATGTGATGTGCATTACCGAGAGGGCCCAGAGATACCTCTCCGACAATCGGAGTGACAAATCCTAATCTCGAAATACACCAACCCAACATTTACCCTTGGAGACACCTGTAGAGCTCCTTTATCATCACCCAGTTACGTTGTGACGTTTAGTAGCACACAAAGTGTTCCTCCGGCAAACGGGAGTTGCATAATCTCATAGTCATAGGAACATGTATAAGTCATGAAGAAAGCAAGAGCAACATACTAAACAATCGGGTGCTAAGCTAATGGAATGGGTCATGTCAATCACATCATTCTCCTAATAATGTGATCCCGTTAATCAAATGACAACACATGTCTATGGTTAGGAAACATAACCATCTTTGATTAACGAGCTAGTCAAGTAGAGGCATACTAGTGACGTTTAGTTTGTCTATGTATTCACACAAGTATTATGTTTCCGGATAATACAATTCTAGCATGAATAATAAACATTTATCATGATATAAGGAAATAAAATAATAACATTATTATTGCCTCTAGGGCATATTTCCTTCTGTCTCGCACTTGCACTAGAGTCAATAATCCAGATTACACAGTAATGATTCTAACACCCATGGAGCTTTGGTGTTGATCATGTTTTGCTCGTGGAAGAGGCTTAGTCAACGGGTCTGCAACATTCAGATCCGTATGTATCTTGCAAATCTCTATGTCTCCCACCTGGACTAGATCCCGGATGGAATTGAAGCGTCTCTTGATGTGCTTGGTTCTCTTGTGAAATCTGGATTCCTTTGCCAAGGCAATTGCACCAGTATTGTCACAAAAGATTTTCATTGGACCCGATGCACTAGGTATGACACCTAGATCGGATATGAACTCCTTCATCCAGACTCCTTCGTTTGCTTCTTCTGAAGCAGCTATGTACTCCGCTTCACATGTAGATCCCGCCACAACACTTTGTTTAGAACTGCACCAACTGACAACTCCACCGTTTAATGTAAACACGTATCCGGTTTGCGATTTAGAATCGTCTGGATCAGTGTCAAAGCTTGCATCAACGTAACCATTTACGATGAGCTCTTTGTCACCTCCATATATGAGAAACATATCCTTAGTCCTTTTCAGGTATTTCAGGATGTTCTTGACCGCTGTCCAGTGATCTACTCCTGGATTACTTTTGTACCTCCCTGCTAGACTTATAGCAAGACACACATCAGGTCTGGTACACAGCATTGCATACATGATAGATCCTATGGCTGAAGCATAGGGAACATCTTTCATTTTCTCTCTATCTTCTGCATTGGTCGGGCATTGAGTCTTACTCAATTTCACACCTTGTAACACAGGCAAGAATCCTTTCTTTGCTTGATCCATTTTGAACTTCTTCAAAATTTTGTCAAGGTATGTGCTTTGTGAAAGTCCAATTAAGCGTTTTGATCTATCTCTATAGATCTTAATGCCCAATATGTAAGCAGCTTCACCGAGGTCTTTCATTGAAAAAATCTTATTCAAGTATCCCTTTATGCTATCCAGAAATTCTATATCATTTCCGATTAGTAATATGTCATCTACATATAATATCAGAAATGCTACAGAGCTCCCACTCACTTTCTTGTAAATACAGGCTTCTCCAAAAGTCTGTACAAAACCAAATGCTTTGATCACACTATCAAAGCGTTTATTCCAACTCCGAGAGGCTTGCACCAGTCCATAAATGGATCGCTGGAGCTTGCACACTTTGTTAGCTCCCTTTGGATCAACAAAACCTTCTGGCTGCATCATATACAACTCTTCTTCCAGAAATCCATTCAGGAATGCAGTTTTGACATCCATCTGCCAAATTTCATAATCATAAAATGCGGTAATTGCTAACATGATTCGGACAGACTTAAGCATCGCTACGGGTGAGAAGGTCTCATCGTAGTCAATCCCTTGAACTTGTCGAAAACCTTTTGCGACAAGTCGAGCTTTGTAGACAGTAACATTACCGTCAGCGTCAGTCTTCTTCTTGAAGATCCATTTATTCTCAATTGCTTGCCGATCATTGGGCAAGTCAACCAAAGTCCATACTTTGTTTTCATACATGGATCCCATCTCAGATTTCATGGCTTCAAGCCATTTTGCGGAATCTGGGCTCACCATTGCTTCTCCATAGTTCGTAGGTTCATCATGATCTAGTAGCATGACTTCCAGAACAGGATTACCGTACCACTCTGGTGCGGATCTTACTCTGGTTGATCTACGAGGTTCAGTAGTATCTTGTTCTGAAGTTTAATGATCATCATCATTAGCTTCCTCACTAATTGGTGTAGGTGTCACAGAAACTGGTTTCTGTGATGTACTACTTTCCAATAAGGGAGCAGGTACAGTTACCTCATCAAGTTCTACTTTCCTCCCACTCACTTCTTTCAAGAGAAACTCCTTCTCTAGAAAGTTTCCGAATTTAGCAACAAAAGTCTTGCCTTTGGATCTGTGATAGAAGGTGTATCCAATAGTTTCCTTTGGATATCCTATGAAGACACATTTCTCCGATTTGGGTTCGAGCTTATCAAGTTGAAGCTTTTTTCACATAAGCATCGCCACCCCAAACTTTCAGAAACGACAACTTTGGTTTCTTGCCAAACCACTGTTCATAAGGCGTCGTCTCAACGGATTTTGATGGTGCCCTATTTAACGTGAATGCGGCCGTCTCTAGAGCATAAACCCAAAACAATAGCGGTAAATAAGTAAGAGACATCATAGATCGCACCATATCAAGTAAAGTATGATTACGACGTTCGGACACACCATTACGCTGTGGTGTTCCGGGTGGCGTGAGTTGTGAAACTATTCCGCATTGTTTCAAATGTACACCAAACTCGTAACTCAAATATTCTCCTCCACGATCAGATCGTAGGAATTTTATTTTCTTGTTACGATGATTTTCATCTTCACTCTGAAATTCTTTGAACTTTTCATATGTTTAAGACTTAGGTTTCATTAAGTAGATATACCCATATCTGCTTAAGTCATCTGTGAAGGTGAGAAAATAACGATATCCGCCACGAGCCTCAACATTCATCGGACCACATACATCTGTATGTATGATTTCCAACAAATCTGTTGCTCTCTCCATAGTACCGGAGAACGGTGTTTTTGTCATCTTACCCATAAGGCACGGTTCGCAAGTACCAAGCGATTCATAATCAAGTGGTTCCAAAAGTCCATCAGTATGGAGTTTCTTCATGCGCTTTACACCGATATGACCCAAACGGCAGTGCCACAAATAAGTTGCACTATCATTATCAACTCTGCATCTTTTGGCTTCAACATTATGAATATGTGTGTCACTACTATCGAGATTTAATAAGAATAGACCACTCTTTAAGGGTGCATGACCATAAAAGATATTACTCATATAAATAGAACAACCATTATTCTCTGATTTAAATGAATAACCGTCTCGCATTAAACAAGATCCAGATATAATGTTCATGCTTAACGCTGGCACCAAATAACAATTATTTAGGTCTAATACTAATCCCGAAGGTAGATGTAGAGGTAGCATGCCGACCGCGATCACATCGACTTTGGAACCATTTCCCACACGCATCGTCACCTCGTCCTTAGCCAATCTTCGCTTAATCCGTAGTCCCTGTTTCGAGTTGCAAATGTTAGCAACAGAACCAGTATCAAATACCCAGGTGCTACTGCGAGCATTAGTAAGGTACACATCAATAACATGTATATCACATATACCTTTGTTCACCTTGCCATCCTTCTTATCCGCCAAATACTTGGGGCAGTTCCGCTTCCAGTGACCAGTCTGCTTGAAGTAGAAGCACTCAGTTTCAGGCTTAGGTCCAGGTTTGGGTTTCTTCTCTTGAGCAGCAACTTGCTTGATGTTCTTTTTGAAGTTCCCCTTCTTCTTTCCTTTGCCCTTTTTCTTGAAACTAGTGGTCTTGTTGGCCATCAACACTTGATGCTCCTTCTTGATTTCTACCTCCGCATCTTTCAGCATTGCGAAGAGCTCGGGAATAGTCTTATTCATCCCTTGCATATTATAGTTCATCATGAAGCTCTTGTAGCTTGGTGGCAGTGATTGGAGAATTCTGTCAATGACGCAATCATCTGGAAGATTAACTCCCAATTGAATCAGGTGATTATTATACCCAGACATTTTGAGTATATGCTCACTGACAAAACTGTTCTCCTCCATCTTGCAGCTATAGAACTTATTGGAGACTTCATATCTCTCAATCCGGGCATTTGCTTGAAATATTAACTTCAACTCCTGGAACATCTCATATGCTCCATGACGTTCAAAACGTCGTTGAAGTCCCGATTCTAAGCCGTAAAGCATGGCACACTGAACTATCGAGTAGTCATCACTTTGCTCTGCCAGACGTTCATAACATCTGGTGTTGCTCCAGCAGCAGGCCTGGCACCCAGCGGTGCTTCCAGGACGTAATTCTTCTGTGCAGCAATGAGGATAATCCTCAAGTTATGGACCCAGTCCATGTAATTGCTACCATCATCTTTCAACTTTGCTTTCTCAAGGAACGCATTAAAATTCAACGGAACAACAGCACGGGCCATCTATCTACAATCAAACATAAACAAGCAAGATACTATCAGGTACTAAGTTCATGATAAATTTAGGTTCAATTAATCATATTATTAAAGAACTCCCACTTAGATAGACATCCCTCTAATCCTCTAAGTGATTATGTGATCCAAATCAACTAAACCATGTCTGATCATCACGTGAGATGGAGTAGTTTCATTGGTGAACATCACTATGTTGATCATATCTACTATATGATTCATGCTCGACCTTTCGGTCTCCGTGTTCCGAGGCCATATCTGTATATGCTTGGCTCGTCAAGTATAACCTGAGTATTCCGTGTGTGCAACTGTTTTGCACCCGTTGTATTTGAACGTAGAGCCTATCACACCCGATCATCACGTGGTGTCTCAGCACGAAGAACTTTCGCAACGGTGCATACTCAGGGAGAACACTTCTTGATAATTAGTGAGAGATCATCTTAAAATGCTACCGTCAAACAAAGCAAGATAAGATGCATAAAAGATAAACATCACATGCAATCAATATAAGTGATATGATATGGCCATCATCATCTTGTGCTTATGATCTCCATCTTCGAAGCACCGTCGTGATCACCATCATCACCGGCGTGACACCTTGATCATCATCGTAGCATCATTGTCGTCTCGCCAATCTTATGCTTCCACGACTATCGCTACCGCTTAGTGATAAAGTAAAGCATTACAGTGCAATTGCATTGCATACAATAAAGCGACAACCATATGGCTCCTGCCAGTTGCTGATAACTTGGTTACAAAACATGATCACCTCATACAATAAAAATTTAGCATCATGTCTTGACCATATCACATCACAACATCCCCTGCAAAAACAAGTTAGACGTCCTCTATTTTGTTGTTGCAAGTTTTACGTGGCTGCTACGGGCTTTTAAGCAAGAACCAATCTTACCTACGCATCAAAACCACAACGATAGTTTGTCAAGTTGGTGTTGTTTTAACCTTCGCAAGGACCGGGCGTAGCCACACTCGGTTCAACTAAAGTTGGAGAAACTGACACCCGCTAGCCACCTTTGTGCAAAGCACGTCGGGAGAACCGGTCTCGCATAAGCGTACGCGTAATGTCGGTCCGGGCCGCTTCGTCCAACAATACCGCTGAACCAAAGTATGACATGCTGGTAAGCAGTATGACTTATATCGCCCACAACTCACTTGTGTTCTACTCATGCATATAACATCAACACATAAAACCTGGGCTCGGTGCCACTGTTGGGGAACGTAGTAATTTCAAAAAAATTCCTACGCACACACAAGATCATGGTGATGCATAGCAACGAGAGGGGAGAGTGTTGTCTATGTACCCTCGTAGACCGGCAACGGAAGTGTTGACACAACGTAGAGGAAGTAGTCGTACGTCTTCCCGATCCAACCGATCCAGCACCGAACGTACGACACCTCCGAGTTCTAGCACACGTTCAGCTCGATGACGTTCCCCGGACTCCGATCCAGCAAAGTGTCCGGGAAGAGTTCCGTCAGCACGACGGTGTGGTGATGATCTTGATGTTCAACTATCACAGGGCTTCGCCTAAGCACCACTACAATATTATCGAGGATTATGGTGGAAGGGGGCACCGCACACGGCTAAGAAAACGATCACGTGGATCAACTTGTGTGTCTAGGGGTGCCCCCTGCCCCCGTATATAAAGGAGCAAGGGGAGGAGGCCGGCCGGCCCTATAGGCGCGCCAAGGAGGAGTCCTCCTCCTAGTAGGAGTAGGACTCCTACTAGGAGGGGGAAGGAAGTGGGGAGGGAGAAGGAAAGGGGGGCGCCGCCCCCCTCTCCGAGACCAATTCAGACCAAGGGGAGGAGGCGCGCGGCCCACCATGGCTGCCCCTCTCTCTACACTAAGGCCCATATGGCCCATTACTTCTCCTAGGGGGGTTCCGGTAACCCTCCGGCTCTCCGGTTTTCTCCGAAATCACCCGGAACACTTCCGGTGTCCGAATATAGCCATCCAATATATCAATCTTTATGTCTCGACCATTTCGAGACTCCTCGTCATGTCCGTGATCACATCCGGGACTCCGAACTAACTTCGGTACATCAAAAACTCATAAAATCATATAACTGTCATCGAAACCTTAAGCGTGCGGACCCTGCGGGTTCGAGAATAATGTAGACATGACCGAGACATGTCTCCGGTCAATAACCAATAGAGGAACCTGGATGCTCATATTGGCTCCTACATATTCTACGAAGATCTTTATCGGTCAGACCGCATAACAACATACGTTTGTTCCCTTTGTCATCGGTATGTTACTTGCCCGAGATTCGATCGTCGGTATCTCAATACCTAGTTCAATCTCGTTACCGGCAAGTCTCTTTACTTGTTTCGTAATACATCATCTCGCAACTAACTCATTAGTTGCAATGCTTGCAAGGCTTATGTGATGTGCATTACCGAGAGGGCCCAGAGATACCTCTCCGACAATCGGAGTGACAAATCCTAATCTCGAAATACGCCAACCCAACATTTACCTTTGGAGACACCTGTAGAGCTCCTTTATAATCACCTAGTTACATTGTGACGTTTGGTAGCACACAAAGTGTTCCTTCGGCAAACGGGAGTTGCATAATCTCGTAGTCATAGGAACATGTATAAGTCATGAAGAAAGCAATAGCAACATACTAAACAATCGGGTGCTAAGCTAATGGAATGGGTCATGTCAATCACATCATTCTCCTAATAATGTGATCCCGTTAATCAAATGACCACACATGTCTATGGTTAGGAAACATAACCATCTTTGATTAACGAGCTAGTCAAGTAGAGGCATACTAGTGACGTTTAGTTTGTCTATGTATTCACACAAGTATTATGTTTCCGGATAATACAATTCTAGCATGAATAATAAACATTTATCATGATATAAGGAAATAAAATAATAACATTATTGTTGCCTCTAGGGCATATTTCCTTCACATGTCATCTTGCTTAAGGCGTTGCTCTGTTTTTTAACTTAATACTCTAGATGCATGCTGGATAGCGGTCGATGAGTGGAGTAATAGTAGTAGATGCAGAATCATTTCGATCTACTTGTCACGGACGTGATGCCTATATACATGATCATGCCTAGATATTCTCATAATTATGCACAATTCTATCAGTTGCTCAACAGTAATTTGTTCACCCACCGTAGAATACTTATGCTCTTGAGAGAAGCCACTAGTGAAACCTATGGCCCCCGGGTCTATTCTCATCATATCAATCTCCATCACTTTTATATTGTTTTGCTATTTACTTTGCCTTTACTTTTTACTTTGCATCTTTATATCAAAAATACCAAAAATATTATATCTATCAGATCTCACTCTCGTAAGTGACTGTGAAGGGCTTGACAACCCCTAATCGCGTTGGTTGCGAGTAGCTATCGCTTTGTGCAGGTACGAGGGACTTGAGCGTGGGTTCCTACTGGATTGATACATTGGTTCTCAAAAACTGAGGGAAATACTTACGCTACTCTGCTGCATCATACCTTCCTCTTCGGGGAAAACCAACGCAAGCTCAAGACGTAGCAGTATGTTAGCTTATGCCTCTCCCTCATATGAAATTGCAATAGTGCTTACCGGTCTTGTTAACAATTGCCTAGGATAATTCTGCACACCGGCCTATTATTATTCCACACTCGCTATTTATAATATTTAGTAATATATTCTAACTTTATGATAACAGCACCTACTTTCATATTTTATCTCTCCGATATCATGCAAAGTTATCCACTTCATACCCACAAGATAGTTTTATTTCTCGTTGCTAGTTGGAAGCAAAGGTTCGATGTACGTAGATTCGTATCAGCGGCAGATAGGGCTTGAGAGAATATTGATCTTACCTTTAGCTCCTTTTGGTTTCGACACTCCATACTTATCACTTCCACCTTTGAAAATTGCTACGATGATTCCCTGCACTTGGGGATTATCAAGCTCTTTTCTGGCGGCGTTGCCGGGGAGCAATAGCGTGGGGTTGATATTCTTGTGTGTGCTTGTTTGTTTTCTTCACTAAGTAGATTTTGTTTTTCCTTTTTTGTTTCTGTTTGATTGTGGGTGAAAAATAATTTTTTTTAAAAGAACGAAAATACAAAAAAATTTACTTGCCTCCCATGCCTAAATTTTTTTCAAAAAGAGAAGTGATTGGAAAGTTATGCATTGAAGAAGTGAGGGTCGACCTTGAGCACTCGTGTTCATGCTCACGAAAACAATGTAGAATTTTTCATGGAAGTTTCTCTTTAAATAATTATCCCCTTATATATCCATTGTATTATAAAAATAATGTGCCAAGCTTTGGTTTTAGGATGATTAGATTGCTTGTTTACTATGTGCAGAACAAAAAACAGAAACTTTGGCTGTAGCGCGTGATTTTACATTTTTTACTGGAAAGTCAAATGGGTCTGAAACTTATTGAACATTACTTATGTACAAATTTTTAAAATTTTTCAAATTTATTTCATAATTTTTGGAGTTACAGAAGTTTACCAAACCTCCAGATTACTACAGACTGTCCTGTTTTGGACAGATTCTGTTTTTCGTGTGTTGTTTGCTTATTTTGATGCATCTATGGCTAGTATCGGAGGGTATGAACCATAGATAAGTTGGAATACAGTATATATAGTTCTAATATGAAATTTTAATGAGTTTGAAACAGTACCTAAAGGTACTAATTTGCTTTATTATACTAACGGATCTCACAAAGTTTTTGTTAAAGTTTTGTATGGATGAAGTGTTCGAAGAACGAGGAGTTACCGATGTGAGAAGAATAAAGAGAGGCAAGAGCTCAAGATTGGGTATGCCAAGGAACCCCAAGTAAATATTCTAAGGATACTCAAGCATCTAATCTTGGGGATGCCCCGGTTGGCATCCCATCTTTCTTCTTCAACAATTATCGGTATACCTCGGTTTTTTGTTTTGTTCACATGATTTGTGTCCTTTGTGTTTTTCTTTTTTTTAAGAACCATGCTAGTATGAGATTTCCCTTCATAAATTTATAGAATACTTCATGTGCTTCACTTATATCTTCTAAGTATGATCTTATAGAATTTCTCTTTGAGCTTCACTTAAATCTTTTGAGTATGGCTTTATAGAATGCTTCGTGTGCTTCACTTATACATTTTGAGCTTGGATATTGGTTAGTCTATATTAATTGTAGAATGCTCCATGAACTTCACTTATATCTTTTGGAGTATGAATAATTCTATCGTCTAAAGCGGGTTTGGAAGAGTGTCAACTTTAGGAACTAGTGATCCCGCCATTCCGAATGGGGAGAATTTTGCTTATGTGGAGAGTAGTAAAATTTCTATGCTCGTAGATCATGAAAAGAATGCTTTATGTGATGGTAATATTGTTGAACTCATTCATGATGCTACTGAAAAATATTATGAGGGAGGAATACATGCTGGTAGGAGTTGCAATAATATCAAGTTTCCTCTCTATGTGCTTAAAGTTTTGAAGTTATACTTGTTTTGCCTTCCTATGCGAGTTGATTTTTGTTCCCATAAATTGTGTGCTCACAAAATCCCTAGGCATAGGAAGCGGGTTAGTTTTAGGCATAGGAAGCGGGTTAGGTTTAAATGTGCTAGTCATATTCTTCATGATGCTCTCTTTATGTTTCAATTCTTATCTTTTATGTGAGCATCATTGAAATCATCATGCCTAGCTAAAAGGCATTAAAGAAAAGCGCTTGTTGGGAGACAACCCAATATTTACCCTTACTGTTTTTGTGTGTTATCATGATTAAGCTAATGTATTAACCACGTATTATATCTTTTGTTTCAATAAAGTGCCAAGTAAGACTTTTGGGAAGACTTGGGTGAAAGTTAATGTGATCTTGCTGTAAAAACAGAAACTTTGCGCTCACGAGATTAGATGCCATTTTTTTACAGAAGAGCGCGATTGAGTTGATTATTTTTTCAGAAGATTAATAGAAAAATTCCTCACGTCCAACAATTTATTTCAGAATTTTTGGAGTAGCAGGAGTATGGTTGGTGTTCAAATCATTACAGACTGTTCTGTTTCTGACAGATTCTGTTTTCGTTGCATAGTTTGCTTGTTTTCTAGTTTCTATGGCTTATATTTCTCAATATAAATGTAGAAATGATATGGTACAGTAGAAATTGTGTGAGAACAATTATGATCCTTGTCTTTGACATTACCAAAGTGAATGGCTTACTCTTTATCATACTAACCTATCTCACGAAGTTCCGTTAAGTTTTGTGTGATTGAAGTTTTCAAGCTTTGGGTGAGATATCGATATGAGGAGAATAAGGAGTGGAAAGACCCTAAGCTTGGGGATGCCCAAGGCACCCCAAGATAGTATTCAAGGAAGACTCAAGCTCCTCAGATTGGGGATGCCCCAGAAGGCATCCCCTCTTTCGTCCTTAAACTTATCGGTATACCTTACTCGGAGCTATAGTTTTATTCGTCACATGATATGTGTTTTGCTTGGAGTGTATTTTCAATTTTACTTGCTGTTTGAATAAAATCATTGGATCTTAAATCTTGAATGAAAAAAAGAATCCTCCCATGGCTAGTTAATTATTTGACTACTCAGTGTCCTTCACTTATATCTTTTTGGAGTAGTTTGTCATTTACTCACGTGCTTCACATATATCCTATGAGTAAATGGTTGAATGAATTGAATATAATAAATCTGAATTTATATATGTTTCATATGCTTATACCATGGGGAGTAATGACTTCACACAGAATAAGTATAGGTAGTAAACTTATTGAAAGTTAGCAAACGTAGAATTGGTCACTTAAACAATTCATGAAAGAATATTGAAGGAAGAGAGATTTCACATATAAATATACTATCTTGGACATCTTTTGTAATTGTGAGCACTCATTAAAATATGACATGCTAAAAGGTTGATGTCGGACTAGGAAGACAACGTAATGGGTTATGTTTTCTTATATCCGAAATAAAGTATATTGTCTTGGATCATCCAACATGTTGATCTTGCTTTTCCCCCTCATGCTAGCCAAATTCTTTGCACCAAGTAGAGATACTACTTGTGCTTCCAAACATTCCTTAAACCACTTTGCCATGAGAGTCCACCATACCTACCTATGGATTGAGTAAGATCCTTCAAGTAAGTTGTCATCGGTGCATGCAATAAAAAATTCCCTCTAAATATGTATGATCTATTAATGTGGAGAAAATAAGCTTTATACGATCTTGTGGTGTGGAAGAAATAAAAGCGAAGGACTGCATAATAAAGGTCAATATCACAAGTGGAAATATAAAGTGACGTTCTTTTGCATTAAGATTTTGCGCATCCAACCATAAAAGTGCATGACAACCTCTGCTTCCCTCTGCGAAGGGCCTATCTTTTACTTTTATCTTCTACCCTTATGCAAGAGTCATGGTGATCTTCACCTTTCCTTTTTACATTTTATCCTTTGGCAAGCACATTTTGTTGGAAAGATCATGATATATATATATATACAATTGGATGTAAGTTATCATGAACTATTATTGTTGACATTACCCTTGAGGTAAAAGGTTGGGAGGCGAATCTATAAGCCCCTATCTTTCTTTGTGTCCGATTAAAACTTTGAACCCATAAATATCACGTGAGTGTTAGCAATTGTGAAAGATTAAATGATAGTTGAGTATGTGGAGTTTGCTAAATCAAAGCTCTGACATAGACCCTTCCTGAAAATAAGATTAACTGCAATTGTTTGATGACTAAGAATATAGTTTGTTAGTTTCAAGAAAGTTTATGATCTATACTTTAAGATGTGAATAGGTTGTTACTTGATCATGAAAAGTTTTATGAAAATGAGCTACTGTTATGATATATGATGATGCTAGAAAAAGTGATTGGAACTATCATTGATGAAACTTATGCACTTGCTAGCATTCACACTTCATAAATTATTTCTTTTATCATTTACCTACTCGAGGACGAGCAGGAATTAAGCTTGGGGATGCTGATACGTCTCCAACGTATCTATAATTTATGAAGTATTCATGCTATTATATTATCAACCTTGGATGTTTTATATGCATTTATATGCTATTTTATATGGTTTTTGGGACTAACCTATTAACCTAGAGCCCAGTGCCAGTTTCTATTTTTTTTCCTTGTTTTAGAGTATAGCAGAAAAGGAAAACCAAACGGAGTCCAATTGACCTGAAACTTGACGAAGCTTATTTTTGGACCAGAAGAAGGCCAAGGAGTAAAAGGGTTGGGCCAGAAGAGTCCCGGGCTGCCCACGAGGGTGGGAGGCGCGCCCACCCCCCTGGGCGCACCCCTACCTCGTGGACAGCCTGGAGACCCCCCCTGAATTGTTCTCGATGCCAAAACCTCTTATATATACAGAAACCTCCAGAAATTAACCTAGATCAGAAGTTCCGCCGCCGCAAGCCTCTGTAGCCATGAGAAATCAATCTAGGCCCTCTCTGGCACCCTGCCGGAGGGGGCCATCATCGCCGGAGGGCATGGAGGAGGATCCCGGAGGGGCCATCATCACCATGAAGGCCAAGGACCAGAGGGAGAACCTCTCCCCATCCAGCTGGGGGCATGGAGGAGGAAGCACAAGGGGGAGAACCTCTCCTCCTCTCTCTCGGTGACGCCGGAGTGCCATCTGGAGGGGAATCATCGCCGCGGTGATCGTCTTCATCAACATCACCATCATCATCACCATCCTCATCTCTTTTACGCGGTCCACTCTCCCGCACCCTGCTGTAATCCCTACTTGAACATGGTGCTTTATGCCACATATTATGATCCAATGATGTGTTGCCATCCTATGATGTTTTGAGTAGATATCCTTTGTCTTTTGGTTGATTGATGAACTAGATTGGTATGAGTTGTATGTTATATTTTGGTGCTGTCCTATTGTGCCCTCCGTGTCGCGCAAGCGTGAGGGATTCCCGCTGTAGGGTGTTGCAATATGTTCATGATTCGCTTATAGTGGGTTGCTTGAGTGACAGAAGCATAAAACCAAGTATGGGGGTTGTTGTGTATGGGATAAAGGGGACTTGATGCTTTAATGCTATGGTTGGGTTTTACCTTAATGATCTTTAGTAGTTGCGGATGCTTGCTAGAGTTCGAATCATAAGTGCATATGATCCAAGATGAGAAAGTATGTTAGCTTATGCCTCTCCCTCATATGAAATTGCAATAGTGATTACCGGTCTTGTTAACAATTGCCTAGGACAGTTCCGCACACCGACCCATTATTATTCCACACTCGCTATTTATAATATTTAGTAATATATTCTAACTTTATGATAACAGCACCTACTTTCATATTTTAGCTCTCTGATATCATGAAAAGTTATCCACTTCATACCCACAACATAGTTTTTTTTTTCTCGTTGCTAGTTGGAAGCAAACGTTCGGTGTACGTAGAGTCGTGTCAGTGGAAGATAGGGCTTGAGAGAATATTGATATTACCTTTAGCTCCTTGTGGGTTCGACACTCCATACTTATCACTTCCACCTTTGGAAATTGCTATGATGATTCCCTACACTTGGGGATTATCAGCAACCGCTTTTGTTCGTCTTTGATTCGCCCATCTTTGAGCAGCTCCGGCGCCTACTCGGCCCCTCCCCAAGCCTGTTTAAGCACACCTGCAGGGCCCGGTGAGCTCCGCCATCCGTTCCCTCCCTTCTCCTCTGCTCCCGTCGTCGTACACCATTCGTAGTAGCCCCTGGACACCGCCCCTGTCAACGCGCTCACCATGCCTGTAGCCGCTCCCGGTCGCGCACGCCCGCTCCTCGACGCGCCCGGGCCGCGCCCCGCTTCCACCTGCCCCTGCCCGCGCTGCCGCCCGCGCTCTCCACTCGCTTGTGCCGATGCTGCTGCACCACTCCGTCTACTGCTAGCGCCGCCGCTGCCTTCCGCAGGCAGCTCCCTCCGCCCGCGCGTGCATGGCCGCATAGCAGCTACTGCTTTTTGTTGCCTTCGCTCATCCCGCTGATGCGCCTTGCTCTCATCGGTTCCGCGCTGCTCCGCCACCTCCCCATTGCCTGACCACCTCCACCGGCCATGGCCAGCACTCGCGCCGCTCCTGCTTGCTGCTGCGCCTGCTCCTCTCGTCAGCCCGAGCGCTCGCCGTCGCCGCCGCGCGCTCCTCCTCCGACTGGCCCGTGGTGGCGCTCCCCGCGCATCGTTGCCGCACTGCACCGCCTCCTGCGCCCGCTTTTGCCTGCCGTGGCCGGCCGGCGAGCCCCACCAGGGCCACGGCCTCACCCTCCGTCCGGGTGGGCAACTCCCCGCCCGTACCCATCGGGTTCGCCTGCTAGCACCTGCTCTAGTAGCCTCCTGGGCCACTAGCAGTAGGGGCCCGCCCCATTTTTGTTGTTGTTTTGTTTTATAAAAAAAGAAAAGTAATAAAAATAACAATTAATTAATTAACTTAACCAATCTTGTTTAATTAAATTAGTTAATTCGATAGCTTAGCTAATTAGCTAATTAACCTAACGTGACTATGACATGTGGGTCCACTTTGACCCTGCTGACCGGTCAATAGTTGACCTTTCCTGGCCCACTGTCAGTCCGTCTGTAGCTTTCCTGGGTACACCCTTGGGTAACCTTAGCAAATTACTAATTATTTTCGAATTAGAATAAATTCCACAAAAATAATAAAACTTTGTAAATTCATAGAAAATAAACCGTATGTCAGATGAAAAAACTTTGTACATGAAAGTTTCTCAGAACAAAGAGTCGAATCCGAATACGCACTCCGTTCATCCGCCTTGCATCCCTAGCATAGCGAACATGCAACAATCCCCCTCCGGTTTGTCTGTCCGAAAACGTCAAACTCCGGGGATACTTTCCGGATGTTTCCCCCCTTCGCCGGTAGCACCTAGTACTGTGTTAGGTCACCTCTAGCACCGCGTATTGGCATGTTATGCTTTGTGATGCTTTGCTTGCTCTGTTATTTATTGTGTTCCCCTCCATTACTTCTTTCTGGAAGACCACGAGACCGCGGTTGAACCAATGATCGACTACTTCACCTTCGAGGGCCCGTTTCTGTCTGCAGAGCAACCATGCAAGCCCCCCTTGATCAACCCAATATCGCCTATTCCTTCTCTCTACTTCTTGCATTAGAGTAGTGTAGCATGTTACTACCTTCGGTTAATCCTATTCTACTGCATAGCCTGTCTTTGCTACAACTGTTGTTACCTTTACCTACAATCCTAAATGCTTAGTATAGGATGCTAGTATTCCATCAATGGCCATACATTCTTGTCTGTCTGCCATGCTATACTACCGGGTCGTGATCACTCGGGAGGTGATCACGGGTATATACTTATATAAATAATACATGATGCTTGTGGTGACTAAAGTCGGATCGGCTCATTGAGTACCCGCGGTATTGGGGACTGAAAGGACATACTTTCCCGACGGCCCTCTGTGTGGATCTTTGTGGCAGAGAGACAGGGCAGGTTGAGACCACCTAGGTGAGAAGTGGACCTGGCCCTGGTCGGCGTCCGCGGTAACATCAGTTAACACGCTTAACGAGATCTTGGTATTTGATCTGAGTCCGACCATTGGCTTATATGCACTAACCAACTACGCGAGAATAGTTATGGGCACTCGGCGTCGTGGTATCAGCCGAAGCCTTCTTGACGTCAGCGACTGAGCAGCGCACATCGGATTGGACTGGAACGCCTGCTCTTGTATTAGGGAGGCTAGGTCTGCTTACCGGCCGCGTTCGCAACATGCAGGTGTGCAACGGGCGATGGGCCCAGACCCCTGCGCTCTTAGGATTTAGACTGGTGTGCTGACCTCTCTGTTGTGCCTAGCTGGGGCTGCGACATGTTGATCTTCTGAGGCCGGGCATGACCCAGGAAAGTGTGTCCGGCCAGAGGGATCAAGCGTGTTGGGAAATGTGGTGCACCCCTGCAGGGAAGTTTATCTATTCGAATAGCCGTGTCCCTCGGTAAAAGGATGACCTGGAGTTGTACCTTGACCTGATGACAACTAGAACCGGATACTTAATAAAACACACCCTTTCAAGTGCCAGATACAACCCGGTGATCGCTCTCTCACAGGGCGACGAGGGGAGGATCGCCAGGCAGGATTATGCTATGCGATGATACTTGGTTAACTTACCATCTACTCTCTTCTACTACTTCAAGATGGAGGCTGCCAGAAGCGTAGTCTTTGATAGGACTAGCTATCCCCCCTTATTCTGACATTCTGCAGTTCAGTCCACATATACTACCCCTTTCATTGATACCAATGCATATGTAGTGTACCTCCTTGCTTGCGAGTACTTTGGATGAGTACTCATGGTTGCTTTGCTTCCCCCTTTTCCCCTTTCTATACCCGGTTGTTGCGACCAGACATTGGAGCCCAGGAGCGAGACGCCACCGTCGATGATGACTTCTACTACACTAAAGGTCCCTACTACTATGTGCAGTCCACCGACGACGATCAGGTGTAGTTTAGGAGGATCCCAGGCAGGAGGCCTGCGCCTCTTTCGATGTGTATCCCAGTTTGTGCTAGCCATCTTATGGCAACTTGTTTAACTTATGTCTGTACTCAGATATTGTTGCTTCCGCTAACTCGTCTATGATCCAGCTCTTGTATTCGAGCCCTTGAGGCCCCTGGCTTGTAATATAATGCTTGTATGACTTATTTTATTTTTAGAGTTGTGTTGTGATATCTTCCCATTAGTCCCTGATCTTAATCGTACACGATTGCGTGTATGATTGAATCGAGGGCATCACAAGTTGGTATCAGAGCTGACTACCTGTAGGAATGCCCCTTCCACACTCCTTGGCCGAAGTCGAATCTAGACATTGCAAAAACTTTTTACTAACATGTCTATGTGTCTTATGGGCCCACGTCGCAATTGGGTGGTAGTAGGATCTTTTATTCCTCGTCTATACTCCAGGATTCTGATCTCTCTTCTATTCGGGTTAAAATGAATTTACTAACTCTGACTCTAGGTTCTCGTAACTACTTCCTCCCGGAGAGCCCCAAATTCCAGATGATGGCTTGATTCATCAGAAGATTCTGAAGATAATCACCGATGTTCCCTCGAGACTTTGTGCCCACTGCTTTTGCTATTCCTGACCACCGATAAATCTTTATGGATAACTAATTACTCTTGTTGTCCATACTTCGTTTCTAGTCGCCCTTGTTATTACTTGATACCCTAAAAGATTCTCCGATATTCTGAGAATCCTTTGAGCCTACTGCTTTGCAACTCTTTTCCGCGTTAATACCCCAACGAACAATTCCTCGCACTTACCGGGGACCCGTCCATCCCCAGTTGTTTAGATGTCTTACAAAATTCTTCGAAATACCATTTGATCTTTCAAAAATCCTCAACAGCCTATTGCTCTTGTAATTCTTGCTTGCTTGAACTATGGCTAATCCCATAAGTATAGTAATCTTATAGGCATCCTTTGTCACTATCATTTTGAGTCCACTAATTCAACAAGTTGCGAATGCTTTCAATCCTCAATCAGATCATAGAATTCATCCTTCCAGCTCAGACGTCATTTTGAACAGGAGCTGGTTCTCAACCAATCAAATTGCCGTCGATTGTACCCCTAAGGCTATTCAACTTATCCATCCCTAATTAGAGTGTTGCTTCTGATCTCTTGACTTGGAATTCATAATTCCTTTGCAATTGAGCTTTGAATTAGTCAGTTGTTACTATCATCTGATCTCCTTGCATTCTTTCTTATTTTGATGGAGTACCGATGCTCACATAAGATCCCTTGAGGACCACTGGATCCTTTATTGAATTTTATCCGACATCATCCTTCATATTCAATAACCTTGTGAGCCTTTCCTAGGGTAAATAATGCCTTTGGTAAATTGTAACCTTTGCTTTGTCAACCATGCTGCACTTTCGAGCTTGTATTATTTACTCCTGAAGTTTGCGGTATATGTTCTATGATGCTCTGATGGGTTGAACCTATGCCTTCCTTAATCTGTGTGAACCTGAAAGATTTCATGGGTCATACTTATCTGGTATTGCATCAGGTGAAACTTTCAACAACTAATGTCATTTTTTGAAAAGCAAGAGGTGAATGGAAGGTTTTACATTGAAGAACTGGGAGCCGACCTTGAACTTTGTGTTCATGCCCATGGACCCGATGTGGAACTTATCATGAAAGCTTCTTGCAAAATATTTAATCATTTGGGTCATTCTTTTGGTGTCATTAAATTGGATCCCTTGCAGCTATGGTTCTGACCATATTGTTCTTCTTTGAACCCATTTCTCGGGCAATTTTAAGAATTGTCTTCTACGGATCAACACCCCAGTCCAACCTTTACTTTGATCTACCGTCGAGTATTACACTCTGGTATCTCGAGAATATCAGGGAACTGCATAACTTCTTATGGGTTCTTCAACAACTGTTATTTCTCACTTATTCCAATTTTCCTGGGTTCTGTGTTGTCGTCAACCGAGAACACCAAATAGTGAATCGAGTCCACACTCCGATTCAATAACTCTAAGTATTTTTTGTTGCTTACGAGTTTAATAATCCTTCAAGTCATCTCAAGCCTGATCGGCTATATCATTATCGTACTAAATTTTAATTGTGCTACTTGGTCCTTCTTCTCGAAACACTATTTTTGACGATGAGCTAAGATTACATCGATCTTCCTCGTCTTATCATTTTTCTCCTTGAACAGCAAGCCTGATTTCGAGTTTGTGTCGTACCCATGGTTCCAATAACCTTTCGCTTCATCATTCCTTTAACTTGATGTCATCGCCGATCAACTACATCTTCATGAAATCTCTCGACACATGTGGCGTGATCATCATCATCATTCTGAGCTCTTCCAGGATATCAATTGAATTCATGATGAGAAATACCATCCTTGCCCTCGATGATTTGTGTTGTCATCGACCACTTTATTGCCTTACCTCCAACACAAACTTGTTCGTGTTGTGCTATACGTTGAGTTCCTTGCTATCCAACATTTGTTCTTCTTTACCTTTGAGTATTACCATCTTTTATGTCATGAATATCGTGAGAATTTCACCATCTCTTAAGAATTCTTGACATAGTGATACTTCTCACCACCACCATTCTTTCTTGTTCCCCGTGTTGTTTCCAACCGGAATACACACAAGTGAACTCTGATGTGTGATTTTGTACTTCTAGCAACCATATTGCTTTGAAGTTAATGGTCGATCGTTCATCCTTAGACTATTGGTTATTGTATCACCATTCTAACCTTGATTGAGTTGCTCAATCCGTATTTTTTGGTACACCATTCAACCAATGTTTAATTGTGTATGTTTTCCTCGAGCATACATCATTACATCATTTGATCTGGCAAGTGTTATCTCCTTGTTCACATAATTGTGGAAATCCATCTTTTAGTAAAACCCGAGGAATTGTCGCTGAGTCCATCAGCCACCCCTCATCATTTCCTTAGTTTAATGGTGAACTCTTGTTTCAGAACTTGCTTCCATAGTTCATTTCCTAAGAATTTTACAATGCCATCTCGTCAATTGTGTTGCACATTTTCTTCTCAAGCATCCTGAGTCTGAGGTATCCTGATTCCTGACATCAATCAGATCTGAATCTCGGTCAGATATGATAGTTGGGACATATTTCCAAGAGTTATAACATTGGTCCTTAAATATCGTGTAGCGACCAGACCTCAAACAGTCTGATCTCTGTGCTCCGGTGTCATCCCTGGATCAGTAATGCTGACACCACACAGTACTCGGAGGATTTATAACAGAGTAGCAATCACACACTTATTACATCGAGTGTCTCAAAAGAGAACTTATTACAATAAGTATGGCTTAAGGCCATCTAATAACGATAACAGCGGAAGCCTTGGAAGATAAGTGAGTCCATCAACTCCAACGGCATCACTGACTATAGGACCACAACCTAAAAACTCCTTAATCGTCGTCTGAAAAGTCTGCAACATTAATGTTGCAGCCCGAAACGGGTCAGCACATGGAATATGCTGGCAAGGTAACACATAGAGAGTAATGGAATGAAACAGCTATACTATATGCATATTTGGCTGGTGGAAAGCTTTATGGTTACAGTTTTGCGTAAAGCCAATTTTTCCCTACTTCAAAGGAATAAAATTTAATTACTATCATGGTGGTTGTTAAACATTGAGAATGGTTGACATCATTCTCAATCCCAATTAAGCATCATCATTAAACATAACCCAACAAAATTAATTTAGAGTAACATGTTGAGATTCACATGATAATCCAAGTACTAGATACTCAAGATGTCCATAACTGGGGACACGGCTAACCATGATTAGTTTATTACACTCTGCAGAGGTTTGCGCACTTTTCCCCACAAGACTCGATCGCCTCCGTTTGGTTTCTCGCACTACATGGTGTTTGAGAAGACGGATGACCGAGACATAGTGTTTTAGAAGTGCTAGCACCTTATGATCGGGTAGACCGTACCACCTACATCCCCTACATCTGCTAGTCTACCACTGTAAGAGTTCGCACAACTTAGTCAACTATGCTAGAGCCCATAATAGCTTGTGGCTGCACACGGAAGTTTCTAGTATGAATAGTCTCATGATCCCTTTGAGCCTGGGTGGCGGTCCAAAAGAAAACAGGCAAGTCCTGGAATATTCAGGTGCCTCAATCCACCTAGATGTGTGTTTAAGTTGCCACCTTAGATAAACCATTAATTAACAATCTCACATCTGTCATGGATTTCACTCACCCAATCCACGTCTACTAGCATAGCATGGCATAATAAGCAAACGTAGAAGTAACTCCCAAAGGTTTGATAATAAACAGGTAATAGGCACTACCTCATCTACTTCCCATCCCACAATTTAATTAGATCCTAATCATGCAATGTGTGAGGATTGATCTAATGCAATAAAACTGGGTAGTAGAAAAGGTATGATCAAAGTGTTACTTGCCTTGCTGATGATCCGCGAAACCTAACGATTCGAAGTAACAGGCGGCGCACTCCGGGTATTCTATCGCAGACAAACAAACAAGCATACAATAAGTACTCATCTAATGCACAGGTAAAACTGAAATAAGAGATCTAACCTGAAGGTTCAACTTAAGAACTCCGGTTGGCAAAAAGAATCAAATCGAACGAAACAACAAAAATCAAATTGCGAAAGAAAACAACTCTGTTCTACTAATCTGGATCTAGGGCAAATTTTACAGTAGCAAAACCTTGTTTAAGTTGATTAAACGGGTAGAGGGTTTCGAGACGAATCCCTAGGCGCTTGAATCGCCTGATTCTGATAAACGAGCGAAAAGTTAAACTAAAACGAAAATCGGATCAGGAATCGCGATCAGAAAAATCGCGGATTTAATCCGAGAAAAAGAAAAACGACGAACGCCGAAAAAAAATTCTCTTTTTTTCGGCACGGAAAACGAGGCGCGACGAACCTCGGACGGCGATCGTCGGCGGCGCGGCTCCGGCGGCACGCGCGGATCGAGGCGGGGCTGATGGGCTGGGGCAGCTCGGGGCGACGCTATTTAAAGGCCGCCCCCGGGCGGTGTCCCGCTCGGGTACGGCCCGAAGTCGGTTTTTTTTAATTATTCCGCTCGGAAGAAAAATAAAAAGAAATACTAAACGGACTCCAAAAATTCTGAAATAAATTTTCACGGGCTTCTAAAATCAAGTCGCACAAGGTGAACATTTATTTGGGCCCTAAATGCAATTTTGAAAAACGCACATTTTTCCTAAATTCAAATAAAACTCTGAAAAACTCCGAAATAAAATCTTATTTGATTTTATTATTAAATCCTCAATATTTCTTTATTTTGGGAAGTCATTTTATTCCCTCTCTCATATTTTTGTAATAGAAATAATTGATGATAAAATAAATAAAATCAAATGATCCTATTCTCAAAATTTGAGAGAACTCAAATATGAAAATAACGAAATCCCCAACTCTCTCCATGGGTCATTGAGTTGTGTAGAATTTCTAGGATCAACCAAAATGCAAAATAAAATATGATATGCATGATGATCTAATGTATAACATCCCAAATTGAAAATTTGGGATGTTACAAACCTACCCCCCTTAAGATGAATCTCGCCCTCGAGATTCGGGTTGGCTAGAAAATAGGTGAGGGTGGTCTTTGAGCAAATCTTCCTCTCGTTCCCAGGTGGCTTCATCCTCCGTGTGGTGGCTCCACTGAACTTTGCAAAACTTAATAACCTTGCTGCGAGTAACTCGGCTGGCAAACTCGAGGATCTTAATTGGTTTCTCCTCGTAGGTCAAATCGTTATCCAACTGAATAGTTTCCAAAGGCACTGTGTCTCTCAACGGTATGTCAGCCATCTCCACGTGACATTTCTTTAACTGAGAAACGTGGAACACATCATGTACTCCTGACAATCCTTCGGGCAATTCCAACTTGTAGGCCACTTCTCCCATACGCTCCAAAACTCGATATGGTCCTACAAATCGTGGCGCTAACTTCCCTTTTACTCCAAAACGCTTTGTTCCCCAAAGTGGTGATACTCGAAGATAAGCTCTATCTCCAACTTCGTAAACTGTCTCCTTGCGTTTAGAATCTGCATAACTTTTCTGTCTGGACTGGGCTACCTTGAGCCTATCGCGAATGAGCTTCACCTTCTGTTCAGACTCTTTAATCAAGTCAGGACCAAACAACTGGCGGTCTCCAACTTCGTCCCATGACAACGGTGTCCTGCACCTCCTTCCGTACAAGGCTTCGAAAGGGGCCATCTTTAAACTGGTTTGGTAATTGTTGTTGTAAGAGAACTCTGCATATGGCAAATTATCGTCCCAACTAGATCCATAATCTAGCGCACAAGCTCTCAGCATATCCTTCAAAATCTGATTGACTCTCTCGGTCTGTCCATCTGTCTGTGGATGAAAAGCTGTACTGAATTCTAGCCTGGTACCCAAAGTTTCGTGCAACTGCTTCCAGAACTTTGAGGTAAACTGGGTTCCTCTATCTGATACGATACTCCTTGGAACTCCATGCAAACATACGATCCTGGTCATGTATATCTTTGCCAACTTAGCGCTGGTGTAAGTGGTCTTTACTGGGATGAAATGAGCTATTTTCGTCAATCGATCAACTACAACCCAAATCGAGTCATAGCCTGAACGAGTCCTGGGCAATCCCGTGATAAAATCCATGCCTAGCTTATCCCACTTCCATTGAGGTATCGGCAATGGTTGTAACAATCCTGCTGGCTTCTGATGCTCTGCCTTTACTCTCTGGCATACATCACAAACTGCTACATACTCCACTATATCCTTCTTCATTCCGGTCCACCAGAAAATATCCTTCAAATCCAGATACATCTTGGTATTTCCTGGGTGAATTGAATACGGTGAGTCGTGTGCCTCTTAAAAAATCAACTTCCTGATCTCCGGGTCATTAGGCACATAAACGCGGTCTTCAAACCATAAGGTGTCGTGCTCATCCTCACGAAATCCTTTAGCTTTTCCTTTGCTCAGTTTCTCCTTTATAGCGGCAATCTCTTTGTCAGCTTTCTGAGCTTCCCTGATTTTATCCATCAAGGTTGACTGAATCTCCAATGCTTCTACATAGCCTCTCGGAACTATTTCCAAACATAGTTCACGAAGATTTTCGGCTAACTCCCTTGGTATTCCTCCCGTCATTAATGTATTGACATGGCTCTTGCGGCTTAATGCGTCAGCTACTACATTAGCCTTTCCGGGGTGATAATGCAATTTCATATCATAATCCTCGATAAGCTCCAACCATCTCCTTTGTCTGAGATTTAACTCCTTCTGGGTGAAAATGTACTTCAAACTCTTATGATCTGTGTACACCTCACAATGGTTTCCAATGAGGAAATGTCTCCATGTCTTCAAAACATGCACTACGGCTGCTAACTCCAAATCATGCGTGGCATAATTCAACTCATGAGGTTTCAGTTGTCTTGAGGCATATGAAACAACTCTCCCTTCCTGCATAAGCACTGCTCCAAGTCCTCGACGTGAAGCGTCGCAATACACCTCATAATCCTTGGTCTGGTCTGGCAAAATCAACACTGGTGAGGTAACCAAACGTTTCTTCAACTCCTGGAAACTAGCCTCACATTCCTCTGTCCATATGAACTTGGTATCTTTCTTCAAGAACTCAGTCATAGGCTTCGCAATCTTTGAGAAATTCTCAATAAATCTCCGATAGTATCCTGCGAGTCCAAGAAAACTCCAGATCTCTCCAACTGTTGTTGGGGCTTCCCACTTGGTCACGGTTTCAACTTTAGCGGGATCTACTGCTATACCTTCTCCAGATATAACATGTCCGAGGAATCCTACTTCCTTCAACCAAAACTCACATTTGCTGAACTTGGCATATAATTGATGTTCTCTGAGCTTTCCAAGTACTAAACGCAAATGCTCCTTATGTTCCTCTTCATTCTTCGAGTAAACCAGGATATCATCAATGAACACTACGACGAACTTATCCAAAAAATTCATAAACACTTTGTTCATCATGTTCATAAAAAAGGCAGGTGCGTTAGTCAGACCAAATGACATAACGGTATACTCATACAGCCCATACCTAGTGGTAAAAGCTGTCTTCGGAATATCCTGTTCTCGAATCTTCAATTGGTGGTATCCTGATCGCAGATCGATCTTGGAAAATACCTTAGCTCCTTGCAATCGATCAAACAGATCGTTGATCATTGGTAGCGGGTACTTGTTCTTGATCGTTACTTCATTCAATCCTCGATAATCAACAACCATCCTTAACGATCCATCCTTTTTCTCCACTAGAAGTACTGGCGATCCCCAAGGTGAAGAACTTGGGCGAATATATCCCTTATCCAGTAACTCCTTAATCTGCTTCTTAATTTCCACCAAATCCTTTGCTGGCATCCTATATGGTCTCTTTGATATTGGACCTGTGCCTGGCAATAGCTCAATCAAAAACTCAATATCTCTATTTGGTGGCATGCCTGGCAACTCTTCTGGAAATACATCAGGGAAATCCCTTACCACTGGTACTTCCTCCTGCACAACTCCTGTTAGGCAATTTACTTGAGTCCTCTTTGGCACATGCCAGGATACATACTTGATCCTTCTCCCTTCTGGGGTGGTAAGCAAAATTGACTTACTAGCACATTCAATATTCCCTTCATACTTTGATAACCAATCCATGCCTAATATCACATCCAATCCTTGAGATTCTAATACTATTAGGTCTGAGGGAAAAACATAGTTACCAATCCTTAATGGTAACCGATCACACCATAGACTAGCCACATACTCTGCTCCAGGCGAGGTTACTAACATGGGTGACCTAAGGGCTTGGGTTGGTAGGTTATACTTATCCACAAATCCCCTTGAGATGTATGAATGCGATGCACCAGTATCAAAAAGAACGAGTGCAGTAAATGACTTAACCAAAAACTTACCTATTACTGCATCGGGCTGAGCTTCAACCTCCTCCACGCTAACGTGGTTCACCTGTCCCCTGTTAAAAGGGTTTGGCTTCTTCCCAGAACTTCCATTGCTATTTTGGCCTTCAGGACATTCGTTGGCATAATGTCCGGTCTTCGAACACTTAAATCAAGTGACTTGGCTCAAGTCCTTCTTGGCTGGGGTTGAGGGGTTGGTGCGGTTCTGGCCGTTGCTTCCTCCATTGCCATTACCATTCTTGGCGCCATTGTGATTGTGCGAGCTACCTCCTCCATGAGTATGTTGAAAATGTCCTCCCGGTCTAGGGATAAAACGTGGCTTCTGCTGAGCTCCTGAATTGTACTTTCCTTGTCCATACTTCCTCTTGCGATTCTCAATCTGCTGCTGCTTCCCTTCAATCATAAGAGCACGATCTACCAACTCCTGGTAGTTGTTGAAGGTGGCTACCATCAACTGCATGCTCAACTCATCATTTAGTCCTTCTAGAAACTTCTCCTGCTTAGCTGCATCCGTAGCGACGTCATCTGGGGCATAACGTGCTAGCTTACTAAATTCCTCCACATACTGGCCAACTATCCTTCCTCCTTGGCGCAAGTTGCGAAACTCACGCTTCTTCATGGCCATAGCTCCTACTGAAACGTGTGCAGTATGAAAAGCCTGTTGAAACTGGTCCCATGTGACAGTGTCTACACGGAAAGTGGCTGTGAAATTCTCCCACCATGATGCTGCGGGTCCTTCTAGCTGATGTGCGGCAAACTTCACCTCCTCTGCATCTGTGCATCCTGTTGTGGTCAACTCCCTAGCTGTCTTGCGAAGCCAATCATCTGCTACTATCGGCTCAGTGCTACTGGAAAACACCGGCGGATTCAGCCTAAGAAACGGGCTAAGTGGTCAACAGGTGGTGGTGGTGGTGGGTTGTTGTTGTTGTTCCCCTGATTCTGATTCTGGACTAGTAACTGCATCAATGTGTTCTGCTGCTGGATCAACTGGGTGAGCTCCGGTGGAAAGGCAAATCTGGGGTCACGTCTCGGAGGCGTCTAAGGGTTTAGAAAAGATGAGATATAAGAATAGAGGGGGTCTAAAGAGAAAACACTACCCATATGCACATGAGGGAAAAGCAAACAATTCACTTCAATCAATCAAACAAAGGCATACAATCGGTCTAACTATCACAAAAGTGCTCGGACTACTATATTTACATGGTGGACTACTACTACTGATGAGGTGGTCTACTAGAAATATTCTTCGGTTGCAGACTCCATGATATCTGCTCCAGCTTCATCAACATAGTCATCATCGCTAACATCTGGTTCCGAGTCGGTGCCGTCGATGATGATGTGGTCTTCCAGGCTAATTTCCTGGGGTTCTTCGTCTTCATCTACTGGCGTAGGGTCTCCCATAAATATTCCAATCTTCTTGATCAGGTCGTCATTATTCTCCACCAATACTTCAATTTCCTCTTCATAATCTTCACGTGTAGCCTTGAGTTCTTCCTCCAGTTCCTTGATTCTAGTCTTTGCCTTCTTCAGGTCTATCATGTCGGCGCACATCTGGTTCTCCTGTCATCGAATGTGCTGGTTTAGCTCCTGGATAAAAGCTGCAATTGATCTATCCTTCCTGGTGCTGATCATCTCCCAGTGTTCATCTCGGCGCCCACAAATCTGGTAGATAGTATCCTTGAGATCCTTGCGGTAGACTTCTCCAATGCGTCCCATGGCGATGTGAGCTGCCATGCTCTTTCCTAGACTCCAAGTTGGTGCATCAAAAGAAAATTCTATGGGCTCAGTGACTGGCATGAACGTCCTTCCTGGAACTTGAACTTGAATCATCCAGCGCTCTTCTTCAGGTAAAGTGGCGTTGTAGGTTCCCGTGAAGCTTAGTACTCCTATATTCAGGTATCTAGTGACTTCCTTCAAGTGACGTCCAAAGGGTGTATCTTCATCCGGTTGTGTGAACTTATTCCTTGCATCTGCCATCCTAAAGAGTAGAAAAGATGAGAGGTCAGAAGAGAAGAGAGTGAATAGTGATCTAGGTCTTTAGCTTGGTGGTCGTGTCCTACAGTCAGCGTGTGCTCTGATACCATCTCTTGTAGCGACCAGACCTCAAACAGTCTGATCTCTGTGCTCCGGTGTCATCCCTGGATCAGTAATGCTGACACCACACAGTACTCGGAGGATTTATAACAGAGTAGCAATCACACACTTATTACATCGAGTGTCTCAAAAGAGAACTTATTACAATAAATATGGCTTAAGGCCATCTAATAACGATAACAGCGGAAGGCTTGGAAGATAAGTGAGTCCATCAACTCCAACGGCATCACTGAGTATAGGACCACGACCTAAAAACTCCTTAATCGTCGTCTGAAAAGTCTGCAACATTAACGTTGCAGCCCGAAACGGGTCAGCACATGGAATATGCTGGCAAGGTAACACATAGAGAGTAATGGAATGAAACAGCTATACTATATGCATATTTGGCTGGTAGAAAGCTCTATGGTTACAGTTTTGCGTAAAGCCAATTTTTCCCTACTTCAAAGGAATAAAATTTAATTACTATCATGGTGGTTGTTAAACATTGAGAATGGTTGACATCATTCTCAATCCCAATTAAGCATCATCATTAAACATAACCCAACAAAATTAATTTAGAGTAACATGTTGAGATTCACATGATAATCCAAGTACTAGATACCCAAGATGTCCATAACCGGGGACACGGCTAACCATGATTAGTTTATTACACTCTGCAGAGGTTTGCGCACTTTTCCCCACAAGACTCGATCGCCTCCGTTTGGTTTCTCGCACTACATGGTGTTTGAGAAGACGGATGACCGAGACATAGTGTTTTAGAAGCGCTAGCACCTTACGATCGGGTAGACCGTACCACCTACATCCCCTACATCTGCTAGTCTACCACTGTAAGAGTTCGCACAACTTAGTCAACTATGCTAGAGCCCATAATAGCTTGTGGCTGCACACGGAAGTTTCTAGTATGAATAGTCTCATGATCCCTTTGAGCCTGGGTGGCGGTCCAAAAGAAAACAGGCAAGTCCTGGAATATCCAGGTGCCTCAATCCACCCAGATGTGTGTTTAAGTTGCCACCTGAGATAAACCATTAATTAACAATCTCACATCTGTCATGGATTTCACTCACCCAATCCATGTCTACTAGCATAGCATGGCATAATAAGCAAACGTAGAAGTAACTCCCAAAGGTTTGATAATAAACGGGTAATAGGTACTACTTCATCTACTTCCCATCCCACAATTTAATTAGATCCTAATCATGCAATGTGTGAGGATTGATCTAATGCAATAAAAATGGGTAGTAGAAAAGGTATGATCAAAGTGTTACTTGCCTTGCTGATGATCCGTGAAACCTAACGATTCGAAGTAACAGGCGGCTCACTCCGGGTATTCTATCGCAGACAAACAAACAAGCATACAATAAGTACTCATCTAATGCACAGGTAAAATTGAAATAAGAGATCTAACCAGAAGGTTCAACTTAAGAACTCCGGTTGGCAAAAAGAATCAAATCGAACGAAGCAACAAAAATCAAACTGCGAAAGAAAACAACTTCGTTCTACTAATCTGGATCTAGGGCAAATTTTACAGTAGCAAAACCTTGTTTAAGTTGATTAAACGGGTAGAGGGTTTCGAGGCGAATCCCTAGGCGCTTGAATCGCCTGATTCTGATAAACGAGCGAAAAGTTAAACTAAAACGAATATCGGATCAGGAATCGCGATCAGAAAAATCACGGATTTAATCCGAGAAAAAGAAAAATGACGAACGCGGAATTTTTTTCTCTTTTTTTCGGCACGGAAAACGAGGCGCGACGAACCTCGGGCGGCGGGATCGTCGGCGGCGGCGGCAGCGGCGGCGGCGGCTCCGGCGGCGGCGGCGGCGGCTCCGGCGGCGCGCACGGATCGAGGCAGGGCTGATGGGCTGGGGCGGCTCGGGGCGGCGCTATTTAAAGGCTGCCCCTGGGCGGTGTCCCTCTCGGGTACGGCCCGAAGTCGGTTCGTTTTTTTAATTATTCCGCTCGGAAGAAAAATAAAAAGAAATACTAAACGGACTCCAAAAATTCCGAAATAAATTTTCACGGGCTTCTAAAATCAAGCCGCACAAGGTGAACATTTATTTGGGCCCTAAATGCAATTTTGAAAAACGCACATTTTTCCTAAATTCAAATAAAACACCGAAAAACTCCGAAATAAAATCTTATTTGATTTTATTATTAAATCCTCAATATTTCTTTATTTTGGGAAAGTCATTTTATTCTTTCTCTCATATTTTTGTAATAGAAATAATTGATGATAAAATAAATAAAATCAAATGATCCTATTCCCAAAATTTGAGAGAACTCAAATATGAAAATAACGAAATCCCCAACTCTCTACGTGGGTCATTGAGTTGCGTAGAATTTCTAGGATCAACCAAAATGGAAAATAAAATATGATATGCATGATGATCTAATGTATAACATTTCAAATTGAAAATTTGGGATGTTACATATCGGTAAGGTGATGCCATGCCTATCACACCTGGCCAGAGGACCTATTGTTATAGTTTCCTTTTTTAGCAAGGTTAGCCATTCTTCAATGAGGAAATTGTAAGACTTATTATATAAGTTGATCCTGATGGATCCCTTGTGTATCCATAGCCTGATCTTTACCTGATGACCATGTCAATGCTATCTTGAAGCATATCTGTGGTACTCCGATCATTAATAAGAGCATTTGAAGCACAATGCTAAATTCTGTTTATCAATTATCCATACACTGTTGTATGGGTAATTTCATGAAATCTCTCTCCCCTTTCCTAAAGGGTTTTCTATGTTATATCATGTCATGGATATTATGCCCTGCTTGTCCTTGGGAAGGTATACCCCCTGAAATATGTGTTTAAACACATTTTCCTTTCCTTTGTTATATTTAATCTGATGATTACCTTTTCCTTTCCACTATTTTGTTTAACCTTTCTGGTGATCTGTATGATCTAAGCAGTAATATTCTTCCGCTTATGTAAACACCTAGGTGTACGATCGTGTTGGTAAGACCCTGTTACTATTGTTGATGACATTCCGATAACCACCGATGGACGAAAACTTTACCTATTGGTTCACCTTGTTCAACGAGCAGGAAAATGGTTCTCTTCGTCCCTCGCCCTTGGTACCGACGTTGTTGCCGACATAACTGACAGGCTATTCTCTGGCATGTCTTGCTATCATAACCGTGCAAGATGTCAGCACCTTTCCTACTTGTAACCCACATGGTGGGCCCATAACCCACAGTTCTACAGGATCGAAACCTGACTCTCCTGTACACCATGTTGTCAAAGTTATTCCTCGCGCTTGACTTCGTATGTAATTCATGGGCCACCTGCCTAGGGATCTATTCTGGTATCACGCAATGCTTATTCCCATTGCTCTAAACCCCTTTCACATTTCGTTTCAGGCAACGAACGATTTCCTATGCGCTTGAAACTTCTATTTTGCACCTTCTTACTTTGCTCTCGATAATTTCTTAATTTTCAATTCGAGAGTTACTTTCCGCCACCTTTTCTGGTGTTATATACCAGATAAGCAACATTGTAGCGGTCCGTTCTTCCGAAGTTACCCCTTGTCCTTCGTACGTACGATGGAGTTCCCGAAGAAAGGATGCCGACTTCAGCATGATGACCTGAAGCAGAGGAAGGAAGACATCACTGTAATGGATCAACCTCTTCGAGAAGACCAACCAAGAACGGGAAGATCCGTTAGAATTTCGCAACCAGAACCTTTTCCTTACCCCCACCCCCCTCTAAAATCTCGGGACGAGATTTCTTGTAGTGGAGGAGAATTGTAACGCCAGGATATCTAAGCTACAGTAACCCCATACTAATGGTGCCATGTCATTAGTATTAATTTGGTTAAACCTCACTTTGATCCAAATCCAATTCAGATTCAAATTTAAATTGAAGTCAAATAATTAAAATTTTCAAATGGCAAAATAAAAATGTGGGTTCGGTTGCAGATATTCACTAACGATTTGTCATGAAAGATTCAACATTTTTCAGAATATTAAAATGCCCCTAAGCTATTTCAATTGACCCATAAAGCAATTAAAAGAAGTTTTTCAATTTAATTAAATATACAAACTGTTCAAAATTATTTGGAACTTATTGTATTGGCCCAGAATATTACTTAATAGGTATTTGCTAATTTTCACATTTAACAAAAATCAGTTGCTAGATCTAATTAAAGAAAAACAGTAAAGAAATAAATAAACAGAAAAGGAAAAGGCAGAAGATTAAAAAAGCAAAAGGGAAAACCCCTCGGGCCACTTGGCCCATCTGGCCTAAAGGGCCCAGCCCAACTGGGTCACCTCCCTCCTCGCTATAGGAGTGGAGACAGGGCATGCCGCCCATAGACCGGCGCCACTGCCGACGCCGCCCACGCGCCGCCCATCTGACGGTCCACGGAGGGGATAAGGCCGCACCCAGCCCCCTCTCCCTCGCGGAGGAACCGTAGCGCACACCAATCCCGAGCTCGTTCTGGTCGTTGCCGTGCTCGTTCTCTCTCTCCCTCCCGAGCTCGTTCTCCCTCCCGAGCTCGTTCGCCTGTTGCCGTGCCGTTGCCGTGACCTCGACCACTCCCCTGCCAAGGCTCCGTGTCCAGAAGACGCATGCCATCTTCCTCAACCCCGAAGTGGACTGCCTCGAGCCGTATCGACAAGACGACACCGCATCCGTCGACAACCGCTTCTGTTCGTCTTCGATTCGCCCATCTTCGAGCAGCTCCGACGCCTACTCGACCCCTCCCCGAGCCTGCTTAAGCACACCTGCAGGGCCCGGTGAGCTTCTCCGTCTGTTCCCTCCCTTCTCCTCTGCTCCCGTTGCCGTACACTGGTCGTAGTCGCTGCTGGACACCGCCCCTGTCGACGCGCTCACCGCGCCTGTAGCCGTGCCCGGTCGCGCACGCCCGCTCCTCGACGCGCCCAGGCCGCGCCCCGCTTCCACCTTCCCCTGCCCGCGCTCCCGCCAGCGCTTTTCGCTCGCCCGTGCTGATGCTGCTGCGCCACTCCGTCTGCTGCTAGCGCCGCCGCTGCCTTCTGCAGGCAGCTCCCTCCACTCGCGCGTGCGTGGCCGCATAGCCGCCGCTGCTTTTGCTGCCTCCGCTCATCCCGCTGCTGCGCCTTGCTCTCGTCGGTTCCGCACCGCTCTGCCACATCCCCGTTGCCTGACCGCCTCCACCGGCCATGGCCAGCGCCCGTGCCGCTCCTGCTTGCTGCTGCGCCCACTCCTCTCATAAGCCCGAGCGCTCGCCGTCGCCGCCATGTAATCCTCCTCCGACCGCCCCGTGCTGCCGCTCCCCACGCACCGTCTCCGCATCGCGCCGCCTCCTGCGCCCGCTTCCGCCTGCCGTGGCCGGCCGGCGAGCCCCACCATGGCCGCGGCCTCACCCTGCGTCCGGGCGGGCAACTCCCCGCGCGTGCCCATCGGGTTCGCCCGCTAGCACCCGCATTAGTGGCCTCGTGGGCCACTAGCAGTAGGGGCCTGCCCCCTTTTTTGTTGTTGTTTTGTTTTATAAAAAAGAAAAGTAATAAAAATAACAATTCATTAATTTATTAACTTAACCAATCTTGTTTAATCAAATTAGTTAATTAGATAGCCTAGCTAATTAGCTAATTAACCTTATGTGACTATGACATGTGCGTCCACTTTGACCCTGTTGGGTCAACTGATGACTGGACCTCCCATGGCCCACTGTCAGTCCCTCTGTACCTTTCCTGGGTACACCCTTGGGTAACCATAGCAAATTACTAATTATTTTCGAATTAGAATAAATTCCAGAAAAACAATAAATTTTTTGTAAATTCATAGAAAATAAACTGTATGTCAGATGAAAAAACTTTGTACATGAAAGTTGCTCAGAACGACGAGACGAATCCGAATACGCACTCCGTTCGTCCGCCTTGCAACAATCCCCCTCCGGTTCATCTGTCCAAAAACGTCAAACTCCGGGGATACTTTCCCTGATGTTTCCCCCCTTCGCCGGTAGCACCTAGTACTGCGTTAGGTCACACCTAGCACCGTGTATTGCCATGTTATGCTTTGTGATGCTTTGATTGATCTGTTATTTATTGTGTTCCCCTTCGTTACTTCTTTTCGATAGACCCTGAGACCGCGATTGAACCAGTGATAGACTACTTCACCTTCGAGGGTCCGTTTCTGTCTACAGAGCAACCAGGCAAGCCCCCCCCCCGCCTTGATCAACTCGATATCGCCTATTCCTTCTCTCTACTTCTTGCATTAGAGTAGTGTAGCATGTTACTACTTTTGGTTAATCCTATTCTACTGCATAGCCTGTCTTTGCTACTACCGTTGTTACCTTTACCTACAATCCTAAATGCTTAGTATAGGATGCTAGTATTCCATCAGTGGCCCTACATTCTTGTCCGTCTGCCATGCTATACTACCGGGCCATGATCACTCGGGAGGTGATCACGGGTATATACTTATATACATAATACATGATGCTTGTGGTGACTAAAGTCGGGTCGGCTTGTTGAGTACCCGCGGTTGATTCACGGATTGGGGGCTGAAAGGACATGCTTTCCCGACGTCCCTCTATGTGGATCTCTGTGGCGAAGCGATAGGGCAGGTTGAGACCACCTAGGTGAGAGGTGGGCCTAGCCCTGGTCGGCGTCCGCGGTTACATCAATTAACACGCTTAACGAGATCTTGGTATTTGATATGAGTCTGGCCACTGGCATATACGCACTAACCAACTACATGGGAACAGTAATGGGCACTCGACGTCGTGGTATCAGCCGAAGCCTTCTTGACGTCAGCGACTGAGCGGCGCGCGCCGGATTGGACTGGAACGCCTGCTCTTGTATTAGGGAGGCCAAGTCTGCTTACCGGCTACGTTCGCAATGTGCAGGTGTGCAACGGGCGATGGGCCCAGACCCCTGCGCGCTTAGGATTTAGACCGGCATGCTGACCTCTCTGTTGTGTCTAGGTGGGGCTGCGACGTGTTGATCTTTCGAGGCCGAGCATGACCCAGGAAAGTGTGTCCAGCCAGAGGGATCAAGCGTTTTGGGAAATGTGGTACACCCCTGCAGGGAAGTTTATCTATTTGAATAGCCGTGTCCCTCGGTAAAAGAACGACCCGGAGTTGTACCTTGACCTTATGACAACTAGAACCTGATACTTAATAAAACACACCCTTTCAAGTGCCAGATACAACCCGGTGATCGCTCTCTCACAGGGCGACGAGGGGAGGATCGCCGGGTAGGATTATGCTATGCGAAGATACTTGGTTAACTTACCATCTACTTTCTTCTACTACTTCAAGATGGAGGCTGCCAGAAGCGTAGTCTTCGATAGGACTAGCTATCCCCCTCTTATTCTGGCATTCTGCAGTTCAGTCCACATATACTACCCCTTTCATTGATACCAATGCATGTGTAGTGTAGCTCCTTTCTTGCGAGTACTTTGTATGTGTACTCATGGTTGCTTTGTTTCCCCTTTTTCCCCTTTCTATACCCGGTTGTTGCGACTAGACGTTGGAGCCCAGGAGCCAGACGCCACCATCAACGACGACTCCTACTACACTGGAGGTGCCTACTACTACGTGCAGGCCGCCGACGATGATCAGGAGTAGTTTAGGAGAATCCCAGGCAGGAGGCATGCGCCTCTTTCGATTTGTATCCCTGTTTGTGCTAGCCATCTGATGGAAACTTGTTTAACTTATGTCTTTACTCATATATTGTTGCTTCCGTTGACTCATCTATGATCGAGCTCTTGTATTTGAGCCCTCGAGGCCCCTGGCTTGTAATATGATGCTTGTATGACTTACTTTATTTTTAGAGTTGTGTTGTGATATCTTCCCGTGAGTCCCTGATCTTAATCATACACGTTTGCGTGTATGATTAGTGTACGATTGAATCTGGGGCATCACACCAAGGCAGCTACAAGGACAAGAAAGAAGAGAAACTCAGACTCAGAGGATGAGGACTATGTTGCTACTGAGGAGGAAGTGAGCTCCAAGAAAAGGGTTGTTAAGAAGGAATTTGGCTCAGCTGCATCCACCAAGCCTGGTATGCATAAGAAGGCCCCTGCAAAGGGGGTGCCAACCTTAAAGGCTAGGGCCTCAACTGTTGAAACTTCCAAGTCAAATGTTGAAGAGGCTGCTGGAGAGGGTAAGAAAAGGAAAGATAGGGTCAAGAAGACCATTGCCAAAGTTATTGGTAGATCCTCTATGATGAGAGATCCAGCTAAAGATGAAGAAGAGGAACAGGATGCTACACCAGCATCAAAGACTCAAAAGCTGATGGGCGATGCCATCAAGTCTGGGGCTGCCCCTTCAAAGCCCAAGACTGCCCCCAAAGCTTCTGCTCAAGCTTCAAAGACTTCAAAGCCCAAGAGAAGCACAAGAAATATTCCAGCTGCTGAGAAGAACAAGGCCCCAGTGCCTGAGATTGATGAAGAAGATGCTGAAGCCCAAGTGCTTAGGAAGCTCAAACCTAAGATTCCAGATCATGATGACAGCCATCGAGTGGCAAAATACATGAACATCAGGAAGATGTAGGTCTCAGACTTTGCAGACAGTCTGATCCATATGCTTTGAGGAGAAAGACTGTTGTGGACTACATGTTCCATACCAAGGAGTAGCAGGATTTCTATGAGACCATCTTGCTTGACAAGAAGCCTATTGTGTGTGATATGAAGTGGGTTTATTGGGAGTACATCGATGAGAATGAAGACCACTTTCCAGGAGTGCATGAGAGCTTCAGATCTTGTGAAGTAGATGACTTTGTGGGATAGAAGCTTACCAAATGGAATGATGAGCTCATTATGCTATTCCACAGCACATTTCTATCCAGATGGAAGAATCGTTTGGACTTCTGAAGGTACAAGGTACCAATCAACTGTTGACGAGTGGGAAAAATTGATCAATGCCCCTAAAGAGCATGAAGATGACTTGGATGTCTATCCCAAGAAGAAGAAAGACCACAACTCGATGGCCAACCTGTACGAGGAAATTCCACACAAAGCTTTGGAAACTCATAAGCTTGGGTCTGTTCACTATTTGTTGTCTGGATTAGCTACAATCAACACCATTCCGAGACATACTTTGTTGCCAAAATCTAGAGATCACAAGATGAATAGAGGCCATTCTATCAACTTGGTGCAATTGTTTGATGTGCCCCAAAAGTTTAAAGCCATGAGCCTGATTGTGGAAACAATCAAGAGGACAGCTTCAGATCAGAAGAGATCTTGTGGGTATGCTCCACATATTCAGGTGCTCATCAACTCCAAGATGGGCACATGCACATATCTTTTGGACAAGGACTATCTACCCTTAAGACCAGATTTTGAGGACAACACTGTTGTCATGAATGAAGAAGATCCTACAAGTGTGTAGGCACAAGAAAAGAGAGAGAAGGTAAAGGATGAGAAGGCTGCAAAGATGCCAAGTGTTGAAGAGGCATCTCAAGTGTTCCTAAAGTCAAAACAAGATCAGATTGATTATCTGATTCAAGCAACTTTGAGGATTGAGAAGGGCTTGGCCACCCTGACTCAAAATCAGGAGAGCTTGGAGAGGATAATTGCGACAAAGTTCTATGATCTTGATCTTAAAGTGACAGAGATGCAGATAGCTATTGAGCAACTCCAGGAAGAAGATGAGGAGAGGAAAGGGCAGGCTACCATAGATGCCTGTCAGAGAGTGCCCAGAGGTCAGAGGTCTGCTGCAGTGCCCACGGTTGACACTAGAGCTACCACATCAGCACCAGCAACCACAACTTCAGTGCCACCTCCAGTTGCCACTCCACCAGCTCCAACAACTTCTACAGATGCTTTCGTCCTTGGAGTCCTCTCAACACCACCACCTAAAGATCAAGCCTAGAGAGACACATAGCACTATGCACTCTCAAACTTTTTGGTAACTTGTTGCCAAAGGGGGAGAAATGTATATGTGATAGCCTGGCTTAATAGGGATGATAGACTACTCATATCAATAAGGAATTCCTTCTTTTTCGGGAGCCCATTCAGACAAAACTCCAAAGTTAAGTATGCTCAGCTTGGAGTAGTTTCAGGATGGGTGACCGACCGAGAAGTTGCTCCCGGGTGCGCACGAGTGATGACAAAGTGCGCAGAAAAGACTAGTATTGATCTGTGGGGCCAGTCTAGATCCCGCCAGGAGTAACGACCACCGGCGGGTGTGTCCGGGGCGTTACAAGTTGGTATCAGAGCCAAGTTTCGCCGTTACATGGATGTTTGCGGATAGGTGCACGGTCATGTTGTTCATGACGTTTGTGACCCGTCGTGGCACACGGCATGGCACATGTACCATACTGGATGCACAAACGTTTGTGCCAAGAGGGAACGTTCTTGTGGCCCGACGAGGACGTCGGTTCCTCTGAGTGGGGGTGTATGTGATAGCCTTGCTTAATAGGGATGATAGACTACTAATATCAATAAGGAATTCCTTCTTTTCCGGGAGCCCATTCGGACAGAACTCCAAAGTTAGGCGTGCTCAGCTTGGAGTAGTTTCAGGATGGGTGACCGACCGGGAAGTTGCTCCTGGGTGCACACGAGTGAGGACAAAGTGTGCAGAAAAGACTAGTCTTGATTTGTGGGGCCAGTCTAGATCCCGCCAGGAGTAACAACCACCGGCGGGTGTGTTCGGGGCATTACAAGTTGGTATCAAAGCCAAGTTTCGTCGTTACACGGATGTTTGCGGACAGGTGTGCGATCATGTTGTTCATGACGTTTGTGACCCGTCATGGCACACGGCATGGCACATGTACTAGACTGGATGCACAGACGTTCGTGCCAAGAGGGAACGTTCCTGTGGCCCGACGAGGACGTCGGTTCATCTGAGTGGGGGTGTATGTGATAGCCTGGCTTAATAGGGATGATAGACTACTCATATCAATAAGGAATTCCTTCTTTTCCTGGAGCCCATTCGGACAGAACTCCAAAGTTAAGCGTGCTCAGCTTGGAGTAGTTTCAGGATGGGTGACCGACCAGGAAGTTGCTCCCGGGTGTGCACGAGTGAGGAGAAAGTGCGCAGAAAAGACTAGTATTGATCTGTGGGGCCAGTCTAGATCCCGCCAGGAGTAACGACCACCGGCGGGTGCGTCCGGGGCATTACGGTATAGATCATAGGCTTTGAGAGAGAGTGCTTTTTTGTCTCTCTTAATACTTTATGTCTATGTGTGTGAGATACTTATATGATCATACATTAATGCTTGTGCTTGAATGATGTTATCTTTTATATATCTTGTATGATCATTCACTTTTCTTGGTGATGAGTGCATGTTTCTACTTTCTATCATTTTGAGCGCTCCACCAATATGTATGTGACATGGAAGAGTAACCCATGATCCTAATCGATTGTGCATTTGCATTCAAAAGCAAAATCTAAATAATGCACAAATTTAGGGGGAGCGCTTGCTTATCACATACTTCTCAAAGCGACGATGTATTTTAAATCTTATTATCATTTGTCGAAGCTTTGATCTATATGTTGTCATAAATTACCAAAAAGGGGGAGATTGAAAGTGCAACTATCCCTGGGTGGTTTTGGTAATTCCTAACAACATATAGCTCATTGAACTAATGCTATTTCAAGATGATCATTTCAGAAAGTTCAATGATTGGCATGGCATGGATTAGGAATGTGGACCTCTCAAAATGCTAAGGACACATATTGGCTCAAGCTCAAGACACTACATTTTCATTTTAGTGATCTAAGATCACATTGAGTCCATAGGAAAAGCCAATACTATTAAAAGGGGATGAGGTGTTGCTTAATGGCTTGCTTGCTCAAAATGCTTAGTGATATGCTCCAAAAGCCCTCAACCACTTTCTCATACCCACATATGTCCCAAACAAAAAGTCAAGCTCAGCCCCACCGATTCAATCTATCCGGCGCCACCGAGTTCATTTGACATAGCCACTGCCAAAAACCCTAGTCATTTCGGTCTCACCGATAGGGATCTTGGTCTCACCGAGATGGGATTGCAAACTCTTTGTTTCCCTTCGTAACGTTTTGATCCAACCGAGATGAGCGATCGGTCGCACCGAGTTCGCAATGCAAACTCTCTGTTTCCCTTTCGTAATGTTTCGGTCTTACCGAGATGAGCGATCGGTCGCACCGAGTTTGCCTGACCAACTCTCTGTTTGCCTATTACAGAAATCGGTCTCACCGAGTTTATGTCATCGGTCTCATCAAGATTACGTTATGCCCTAACCCAAATGAAATCGGTCCCACTGAGTTGACATGTCGGTCCCACCGAGAATCCTAACATTCACATTTTGAACTAAATCGGTCCGACCGAGTTTAATGATTCTGTCCCACCGAGTTTGGTAAATTGTGTGTAACGCTTAGATTTTTTGTGGAGGCTATATATACCCCTCCACCCACTCTCCATCTGTGGAGAGAGCCATCTGAACGTGCCTACACTTCCAGCATACATTTTCTGAGAGAGAACCACCTACTCATGTGTTGAGACCAAGATATTCCATTCCAACCACAAGAATCTTGATCTCTAGCCTTCCCAAGTTGCTTTCCACTCAAATCATCTTTCCACCAAATCCAAATCTGTGAGAGAGAGTTGAGTGTTGGGGAGACTATCATTTGAAGCACAAGAGCAAGGAGTTCATCATCAACACACCACCTATTACCTTTTGGAGAGTGGTGTCTCCTAGATTGGTTAGGTGTCACTTGGGAGCGTCCGACAAGATTGTGGAGTTTAACCAAGGAGTTTGTACGGGCAAGGAGATCACCTACTTCGAGAAGATCTACCCCAATGAGGCAAGTCCTTCATGGGCGATGGCCATGGTGGGATAGACAAGGTTGCTTCTTCGTGGACCCTTCATGGGTGGAGCCCTCCGTGGACTCGTGTAGCCGTTACCATTCGTGGGTTGAAGTCTCCATCAACGTGGATGTATGATAGCACCACCTATCGGAACCACGCCAAAAATCTCCGTGTCTACATTCTGTTTGCTCCCTCCAAACTCCTCCCTTTACCTTCATATGCAAATGTTTTACATTCCGCTGCTATACTCTTAGACTTGCAGGTGTAGGTTGATTGCTTGACTTGTGCTAAGTTGCTAAAATCTGCCAAGACCTAAATTGGGAAAAGGCTAGATTTTTAGTCAAGTAGTCTAATCACCCCCCTCTAGACATACTTTCGATCCTACAAGCTTCCTTCTTTGTGATTATTTCTCTATCGTACTTTGTACGAAGTATCTCACTGGTCGGGAAGGCATGCAAATTCTCAAACCGCTTCCTACACCCTGTATCAAATTTTGGCCTAACAAGTTGTACCGTGCAATTAGAATTCCAACTTGAGTACTACTACTAGGAGTACCAGGGGCCAGTTCTTTTAGGCTTCTAGATTAGTAATCCCATAACTACTACCTCCGTCCTAGTTTATTGGTCCCCATTGTAATCTGTGTCAAATTTTAACCATAAATTTAACTAATGAAATGTTTATGCATGTCACCCAAACTTATACTACCTCTTTTCCGGTTTATAGGGCTCAATTTGTAAATATCTGCAACCAAGATAGATGGTGAGTGGTGGAATAAATTTCATAGTTTGCAAAAATACTTAATTACTACACTCGTTTTTCTCAAAAATTTGTGTTTACCGATGCATTAATTACAATGCATGCATGCATGACCATTAAACGACAAAACACTTCAACATGCATTGGTTAGTTTTTTCTTGATTCTCGCATGCAGTGATTTAATGCATCTTGAAATCTGAACATGTGTTGATGAGTAGTAAAACTGAGACCTATAAAATGGAAAAACAAATTCTTTGAGATGAGCCCTATAAATCGGAAAGGAGGGAGTATAAATTTTGTTGACATGCGCTAACATTTTACCAGTTAAATCCTTGGTCAAAATTTAGCACAAATTGCAATGGTGACAAATAAACCAGGACAGAGTAGTAGTTTACAAGCCCAAATAAATGAGTGAGGCGCCTTATGTTACTCTCCACTATGACTAGTCTTATGGGAAAAGCTGGGGAAGAGACGGCTTATTTTTTAAGCCGCCAAAAGAACTGGCCCTAGGAGTAGTAGCTAGGGATACTAGGAGTAGTAGCTAGGGATCAAGTGTGCGAGATGAACCGGACAAAGTAAATGTAGAGAGATGAAATGCAAAAAAGATGGAGAGATGTGATGGTTGGTTGTCCGTTTATTTTACCAGGCCACTTATTACTAGGAGTGATGGGGTTTTATGATATGACGGCTTTACTGCCACGCCACGAGCGGGGTGAGACTCCCATTCAGCGCCGCCCTCTACACTAGTACTACCTCGGTTGTGGTTTATTAGTCCCCCATTGAATTTGACTGAAGATTTAACTGACAAAATGTTAGTGCATGTCAACAAAAACTATATCGTTGGATTTGTATTTGAACATAGTTTTCAATGATATAATTTTTGGTGACATGCATGAGCATTTATCGTACTATATATAATGTTAGTTAAATTTATGGTCGTACTAATATATAGTAAGGTGCCCGTGCATTGCACGAAACAGTGAAATGCATTGATTGGGGAGTTGTTTATTTTGACAAAGTATGTGGGGGTCATCTCATGTGTAACGAGTATCGACAAGTTTCTTCGGATATTATTTCTTCTCTAGAGCTCACAAACATCTGGGTGAAATAGATAAAAAAGTATCTTATGCAAACAAAAGCGTTCAACCTGCATCCAAAACTTGTGAAGAAATAACACTTATCATGCTTTGCAATAAATGATCTTTAAGACTTAGTTTTTGAGTATCGATTTTGTTTATTTTTTCTAGAGCACCATGAATGTACTCCCTCCGTGTAGGTGAATAAGTCATCTTAATTTGTGCACCGTGACCAAGAATGAGGGGAAAATGAGGGAACTTAATGTTTATTTGCTAATTAATAGCATGGCATGCAATGAACTAACCACTGCATGTCGTGTTTGGTAGTCTTGAGTCATTGAAAACATGCACGCCCACATCTCTTATTAGTTGATATGTCAAGAAACAAGAAACGAGGTGGGAGTTAATGCACCACGCCTAAGTGTTTTGGGATTATTTGGTTTTCGTAAGGTGACTTAGAGCGAGTACAATAAGGTATAGTCAGTAGGCTGTAAGAAATATAGGATAGAGGATAGGAGAGAGAATGTAAGCGGACTCTCATGCAAGAGCCAGCTGCAGCATGTGATCCTAGGCACTATGTGAGAGTGGAGAGTGGGCCATGTATTAATAAAGTGGCACGTACTTATAGCTAATTGTTATACATGTTGGCTACAGATGACATGGCACTTTCTTATAGTCAACAGTTGGCTATAATATTAAGTATTAACCATGCTCTTGTACACCTAGATGGAGGGATTAAATCAGGATGACTTGGAAGGGGGCAGAGGAGATGTAAGAAATGGTTCATCATAAGTATTTCACCAGTACTGTAGTAAAAATTCTCAATTAATCTCATAAATGGAAAGCAAGAACTCTAATGGAGAAAAAGCATACATGGAAGATTCTAGACTAAACCATAAATGGATACACTTTTATTCAAGCGCGATACTCTAATAGAGCAAGATCATGCATGGAAGGTTCTATACTATATAAATAAGAAGTCTCCACATGCTTAGACAATGGATTACATTGAGCGAAGACTAATGATCAACATTTAACTTGGTAATGCATATGTCTAGGTGAAGCTCCTTGGAGTCCCCGCGCACCATATTGGGGTGAAAATCATACCATGGGTCTTCCATGTCCACTTCGCCAGGAACGGAGCAGGTCGGCACAGTCCCAGTCAGCATCATGGAGCTGGGGTGGGTGCCCACGTACCTCTAAGGGGAAGTAACAGTGAGCATGCACCCGTACACCGGCCTCGTGTCAGCATCAGCAGCGTTGCCCCTGAGGCACACTACAGAGACGGGGTGGTGGCCTACACGGGCCTTGCCGGTGCCCACGACCAAGAGGAAGACGCTGCCGTCCTCCTCCGCGACTAGCAGGCGGCGGTGATCCTCCAGCGACTCCGACACGGCGAACGGGTAGCACGTTTCGTACTTGATGTTCACCGCCACGGGCCAGTAGTGTTTGACAGACGGCGCCGTGAGGTGATGCATGAGGCTTGCCGGTGAGCCCTCAAATGGCGGCGTGCACTCATAGTAGTAGCAAGGCGCATGTGTGCATCTGGAACTATGCTCCGGCAGCGAGTGCTGGTCAACCTACCTCTCGCAGCAGAAACTCTTGTAGACACAGAGCACCTTGGAGGCATCGACCAAGCCGTCCATGAAACGGGAGTGGCTGTAGGGGACGTTGCGCCAGGTGAATATATGAGCAAGTTACTACGAGATTTAATCCTAATAAGCACAAAATAAATATGATGGCTATAACACAGATTAAACTAATCATGTGGACTAGCGTAGATGAACAGATCGAATCTAGGACACAGACTAGAAACATAAATTCTACCACGATTTCAAATAGGAAGGATAGAAACACATACGTTGCAACGGGAGCAGCACCGTTGGCGTTGAGGTTGTCGCCCATGTCATTGAGGAAGAGGTTGCTGAGGTCGGCGAAGAAGTCGTCATCGGTGAAGTCATCCCTGCTAGCAGTCACGCGAGTGCGCTCCCCAAATTCCAACAGCGCCCGTCGAATGGAGCGCGGGAGGGAGTGGCTATAGGGGACGTTGCGGACGCCGAATGGAGTGCATGAATAGCACATGAAGCAGTAGATGGTGCTCCTCCCTAGTCTCTATCTCTACTCTTATCTCTATCTCTACTCTTATAAAAAAACCGAGTTGGTGATGATGGTGTACCTGCCATCTTGTAATATAGACCGTCCGATCTGTATCTGATGGATAGAAAGCAAACTATGACAATTTTACAAAAGATACCCGCACCTCCCTCCACATTTATAGATAAGGCCTTGCCTCGTTCATCCTTATCTCCCACAATCTCATTGTTGACCAATTAAAAAAGGAAGTCTCTGGAACAATCTGGCATGGTGGCCGCTGCCGGCGCCGTCCATCCCCATGCCTCCGCCCAGTCCGACCACCAGTCACCACCGCTCCCCACTCCTCCTCACCTTATCTGTCATCTTTCTCGAGATATCATTTTTACAATGAAATTCTCAAGATATCATTTTTCCGATAAAATTCTTGAGATATCATTAGTTTTTACACAGGGATTACTCCTGCATGGGTTAATCACAACAGGTGTTTTGTAAAAAAATGCATCTTGATGTTTCCTGCAATGCACGGGCATCTTGCTAGTTTTTTTGCATATAATTCCAAACACCACATAGACACGGTCTTTGACCATTTTACGACTATGTTAGTATCATTGTTAGTGGTCAGCCGGTGCAAGTTATAGCCCCAGGTGTTTTAACCTTTTTTTAGTAATGATATCTGGCGATTGTTCGCCACGAGCTCAATCCTGGCGAATCACACGTAATCGTTAGATTTCCATCCGACGGTGGCCTGTTTTTAAGCCATAGTATTTGACAAAACCGCCACCCTTATACATGTACTGTTACTGCGTCGCGGGCATTTGCAACTGCCATGTCTCCCAGCGAACATTTGCTGGGGATTGGAGTTAGCACCGATGTTGGTTCGTAGTCGTTCCACCTCGGGCATTGAAGTCTGTAACTATTTTAGATTAGAATATACTACTCCTCCGGTGGTAGTAGTAGAGCAGAGTCCTACTCCACTACTCTATATGCAAACTAGGGCATAGTAGTAGGTATTGTGCTCACTCAAGCAAGTTGTCCGGAATCGAGATGACCCTACGCTGCTGGTATGTGTCTTGTAATTCAAGCGCATGCTGTAGTCATCATCACCTGTCCACTTCTCGTAGCACATATTCGCTTCTCCATCTTTGTCCGCACATAATCGTCCAATCTTCCATCCCCGCTAAGGCAACTCCCCCCTCTTCCGAAACTCAAGCACTAACAATGGCAGAACCGAGCAGCGTCCGCCGAAAGAGTGGCTGGAATTCGTTCCCCACAGAGGTAATCAAGCTCATTGTTTCGTGCGTGGAAAATCTCAATACCATGCCGCTCGCCGCGTGCTCGTTAGGGCTGTACCGTTTACTCAAAGCCCTCAGGCCAAAGCTTTTTAAGCCAGTTCCTTGCTTGTTGATGCTGCCTGATCTTCAGAAAAGGCGTGTCACACAGCATAACGATCGTAGGGTGGCAAGCATCAACCCCCTTGACTGCGATCTGATCCACGTCACCCTCAACTACATTAACAGTATGTACTGGATCGGCATGAACACGTCTTGGATGGTGCTCGTCAACGGTTGTGGCAGCTGGATGCTCATGGAGGTCTACACCCGGCGATTGACCCCCCTTCCTTCGATTAACACTGCACTGCTTTGGCACCGCGGCCCAGAATACTCGGAATCTTACAGTAGCCTACATGGTACCAAGTTTCATTTGCTCAAGGATGTAATCTGCCAAGTGCCCACAAGATCTGCGAATTATAAAGACTTCAGGGTAATTGCGTTCTTCAACCATGGTCTTGCCTATCTGACAGGTCACTGTGATAAGTGGATAAATCTGCACGTCCATCACAAGATCATACATCCTCCAAGGTTCTCTGATGCCATTGAACACAAGGGATTCATTTACGCTGTCGACTCCTTCTATGGCAAGACATATTGCTGGCCTACTCCAGTCATCGCTACAAACGGTTGTTACAGCAGTATGTTACTTTCCTATGATATCATGATGGCTTGCTTATATTACTATCAAGATTTACTGAAAAAATATTCATGCTCATAACATGCTATTCTTAAGATTGACTACAGTAAGAGCCCTTTTTTATCTGACTCCAACTTGATATGATGTTGTAGGCTGCCTGGTGTCCCTACCCTTCCCAATCCTAGAGCCTTTCAAAGAAAAGCGGCATGGCAGTTGCAGGTTGTTCGTGGCTCGATCAGATGATGGCGAACGATTGATGATGGTTCAGACATACCAGACTGTTGTTTCACGGAATACAATCACAGTCACTGCAAGGTCTTTGAGCAGGATCCCAGCTTCTCTAGGCCTTCAGGAATTTTTGACTGGTGGCTGGTAAGTAGCCTTGGTACACGCCCTCTGTTTCTCGGACTGAATTATCCGATTAACTAGGACATAACTGATGGCAAGGATCATGATGGCAGCGCGGTTTCGTTCATCTGGCAAAACTGTGTGTACACAACGTACCATGCGTCTCCACATGCACCATACCCTGATATGTGCTGCCACGCTCTGTAGCCCGAAGTAGGAGAGAGGGGTGCAAGTATCATACTTCGACCTACTGGCTACAGTTTCCCCTGTCAGGCACCCATCTGGTTCAAGCTATCAGCCAATCTCCACAACTTAATAAATAGTAACGTCTAACTCAGCCAGTTAGTTAGATGCGTACACTTGGTGTAGTAGGATCTTTATTTAGTTTGATGCATACACTTGTTCTTTTTTGGTAGCCCTTTTGTAATGATGGCTGATGTTTGGTTTTGAAGAGAGAGCTGCATCTTTACTCTTCTGGCCTGCTTACTGCTTCTGTTGCACCCCCAGCCCTGGTTGGTGGTGCTGCTGTTTTCAATGTACAATCGGTAGTATATCTCGTATGTTGTTGAATAAATATGTTGTTAGAATGACAAACACAATGTTTTGGAAGTTTTTGCATGGTCCGATCCTTTAGTGCCTCGTACCATACGTAGCGCATACTATTTTTTGGTACGGAACACATTTTCCACTTGTCGATAACATGCAACCCACTGATGAAGGCCTAATAGAGGATCCCATAATTAACTAGAAGGGAGGCTCTCACATGAATCCAGCCGAGGTAATGCTCATGGTCCCCTAAACATAAATAAGCAAATAAATAAAGCTAAATGTTCATGCACCAGTTCTTGAAATTCACGATTTGAAAAGTCAAATTTTAATAGGAGGATATTATTTCCTATGATAGTGTCGTTACATTCAGTCGATATTATTCTTACGCAAAGATAGCGACCAGTCTTCTTTCTCCCACCATTTTCTTCCTGCAACCAGTAGACCCATGCAAATCATAGTCAACGTTGTAAATAGTTCCGGTCCATTTGATTTTTCGATAAGAATGTCCAACCCAGCCCCAACACATTGGCGACAATACTTTATCCCCTGCCTTGGTGCACTCGCCGCGGCGCCGCCGTCCGGCCCTGTCAATATAGTGAATTGTGAGAGGACTGTAGTTTTTTTTGAATGGGGAGAGGACTGTAGTTGTGAGTATGACAGTACGGACCCACCAGGTCCACTCCCAAACACAAGCAATCACCTCTTTTACTACTTAGATGCACCCCTCATTTTTTACTCTAATCCACCCTGCTGATATCTAGGACCCACATCATTGTCAACGTATAAACTAGGTTGTGCGGTCTCTGTGGCCCTTCTAACAACATGACCAACCCAACAGTTTTTTCTTTGGGAAAATAAGTAGTCCACTATTTCTTTTTGAAGAATACCCAAGCTAGGCCTATTTGTTTTCTCCGACTTACTGGGCTGCAAATCTTTCAAGACGAGGAGGGATGCATTCCAGCCTGGCCAAAGAGTATGGTTAGTATATCTTAAAAGTAATATCGAAGGGGTTGCAAATTAAAAAAAGCAAATGGGCAATTAGTTTCTTTTTTTGGTTTTGTTCTTCACTGATATTTTATATTTCATTGCATTTTAACATGACATAGTACTAATTTATTTTTAAATTTGTTTTAGTATGGCTACTGATTTTTGGATTAAGAATAATTTGTTCCCCAGCAAAAATATGTGAATTTTTAAAATTTAGCACGTTTTTTAGTTCAATTTTTAAACCTGGCACTGACCAGAAAATGTGCAGCAATTCTAAAAATGGAAAATGGGATGCAATAAATTCCATATGAATTAGAAAATGAGCAAAAAATATAAAAATTATAGCAAATGGGTTGTACACGCCACAGATTTCGAGGCTGGCTTGTTTACGCAAGGCTTTGTCAGTCAACACATGATTCTAGCAGCAGTGACTGTTGGATGTCCATCCAATGGCTGACGTGCTTCGTCAATCTCTGAACTTCCTGCTCCAGCCGCCTAAACTAGCGCCGACGGGACTGCCTGGTCCCTCCTCCTGTGGCCCGTTGTGATGCCGCGCAGGCTTCACCAGCCCACCCTACTCCCTCCGCTGGCCTGGCCGCACGCAATCAACTTCCTCCTTATTACGCGAAAAAATGATTCCTCCCACTGACATCTGGGGCACACCGGTTCAGAGGCTGGCCTGTGGGCCTACTAAGTTGACGCATACGCATGGCTTTGTCAACTTAGTCAACAAACGATTCTAGCAGCAGTGACCGTTGGATTTGAATCGAATGGTCCTGCTGCTTCTTCAATTACTGCTCTTCTTGCACCAGCCGCCCAAACCAGCGCTGATGAGACCGCCTGCTAATGCCTCCAATGGCTGGCTGTGCTGCCACGCAGGCCTCACCGCCCCACCCTACTTCCACCGCTGGCCAATCCATCCCTCTACTGTCTACTCACCCACAACCCGTGTTATTCTGCGGCGGCGACACCTCACACCGCAGCCGAACCAGTCAACCCTCGTACTCCTCTCCACGTGGGCATCCACTGCCGCGTCTTCCCCGGCACCGCGTCGTCCCCTTCCAGGCCTTGCCGTCGTCCACCGCCTTGGTGCTCTCGGCGTGGCGTGGTCAAGGAACGACTTCCATTGGAAGAGGACTGAACGAGGAGAGGCTGATAACTGGGTCCACAGCTGTAGCAAGGAAGTGCAACCTTATTACGTGTAAAATAATTATTCCTGCACCTAACAGCTAGGACCCACCGGAAGGGACTCTATATTTTGTGAAAACACATTTCTCCCTGACAGTTGGGACCTACCAACTACATCTTCGCACGCAAGGAAGTGTCTCCATATTAGGCACGAAAAAAATGAATCCTCGCCCTGACTGCTGGGACCCACCAGCTACATCTTCGCATGCAAGGAATTGCCTCCTTATCCTCCCAGACAGCCGGGACCCACCTGGTCGAAGCATATGTAGCATTGTCATTCTGGTTGTGAACGTGTGCATACATACTGGTCGATCGGTCTGTTTGCAGGCTACGCGATGAATCGTGGCCGAGTAAGGAAGGGCACGTGTCATAGTAGAGGCGCGGATGTAGCATGTACACGTACATATAGCCAGGGTGCAAGAAAGTAAATACAGCCACATATGTACATACGAGCGGGGTCTCCAATGCCTACTCGTGCATCCATACGGCCAGGGCTTGTGTACATGGAGATGCAGCAACGACATCCTGTTCATTGGCAGCCAACCGGCTGGGTCGGAGCGGAGAAACTGGGTCGTCGTGTTCATCAGAAGGCAACGAAATGCATCGTGTTCATCGGGAGCCAACCGGCTTGGATGGAACAGCCGATCAAAACGTGGCCTGGCGTATCATAGAATGGAGAAAACAGCCTTGTGTTCGACCGCCTACGGTCGAAACGGGATCCTGTTCACCAGGAGGGGTGTGGCATACCGCAAAACGGAGGAAACATACTTCTATTCCACCTCCTACGGTCAAAACGGGGTCCTGTTGATCGGGAGGGGTGTGGCGTACCGCAAAACGGAGGAAACGGACTTGTGTTGGAATGCTACGGTCGAAACGGGGGTCCTGTTCATCAGGAGGGGTGTGGCGTACGCAAAACGTGACTCCACATGCTACTATTCATCTCCACCGTCGATTGCCTCCACGGGATACTGTTAATCCACCGTCGACCTCCTCTAGCCTCCACCTGCGACTGTTCATCCACGGCGTCTCCCCTCCTGCCTCCACCAGCTATTGTTCATCCACGGGCTCATGTTCATCCAGCCTCCACCGCTCCTCCATCGGCTACTGTTCAACTAGCCCTCTCCATAGGGTCCTATTCAACCACCCCTCCACGGGCTACTATTCATCCAGCCCTCCACCGGCTACTGTTCAATCAGCCCTCCATGGGATCCTGTTCATCCAGCCCTCCATGGGGTCCTCTTCATCCACCCCAACCGGCTCGATCGGGGTCCTGTTCATCCAACGACAACGCCCTCTACTACCATGGGGCCCTGTTCATCCACCCCCACCAGGAACTATTCATCCAACCCCCAACAACGCTCACTGTTCATCAAGAGGAGGCAGGTTCAGTCGGCTTCAGTTAGCAGCAGTAGCGAAGGAATCGCTCGACCGGGTTCAGTTAACAACCAGATCGATCGATCGCTTGGGTTCAGTAACGCGTAGCCTGAAGTGCAACCGCTCGGGTTCAGTAGGCGAACGCCTTGCTCGGGTTCAGTTAGAGCCCAACGCCTCGCACCCACGCGCGTACGTGTACGAGAGAAACACGCGTCGCTCGGCCCCGACCACCCACTGTAACCGGGAACTCCCCGATATTTTACTCACACTTGCTTCTACCATGGGTTTTTCCATCATGGATGGCCCAAAGAATGTCATGCAACTGCGTCTCCGGCCCGCCCTGGATGAAAAACCTATTTTCTGTCATGATTTTTTGTCATAGGAGTAGGAGACCACCACATCTATGGTGATACCGGGTTTTGTCACAATTATCGTCATAGAAGTGTCATAAGCATGACAGACAAAAAATTGTTTGGCCCAAAATGTCACGGATGTGTCTTTTTTTTGTAGTGGTGGGAGGTTGGACGAAGGAGTGGGACAAAGAAAAAGTAACATGATAGGGAACTTGTTTTTAAGTAGAGATAGAGACTTCATGTAGGTGAAGCATCATAATGTTTGAGTTTTTCTCTTTTGGTAACTTGGATTTTGTGGTGCTCGCTGGTTGGTGCCCATTTATGTTTTGTTGCACGCAAGGCCATTGTAAAACTTCTAGCGAAAACAAGCAGTCTCATATCTAAGAAGTTTGAGTTGTATTTTCTCTCCTAAATGTTCATGCATTTTATTATGCCATTCATGTTTAGAAGTCTTTGCTGATGAGAAGGTTATGCAATGATATACATTTAAATTAAGTGAAGCTAGCGTTATAACACTTTAGGTTTTCTCTCTCATTAACCTATCTTTTAAGGTGCTCACTACTTGGTTCCCATTCATGTTTTCTTTTGATGCACCAGAGTTCTCTCCTATATTATGAGCATCAATGCACTTCTAGATAATACCCTGGACACTGGTGACTCTATTTTCTTTAATATATATGTTATGCTTCAAAAAGTTCCCACTATGTTTATTTTCTTGATGAATTGGTTGTTGTATTTCTGAAAAGTAGGTGCAATTTTTGGGGTCACAATGTTCCTTTAAAATTAGTTACTTGCTTATACCTATCATTAATCAAGTAAAATCAGAAAACATGGATTCCTCATTTTCTCTGCCCAGTGTTATATAGTTATTCAGTACCTATTGTCCTCTATACCTGTGATTTTTGCCCCTTCGATGTCGATGCCTAGGCTATGACCTCTGGCTTTTGACGCTTTCTTGTTCTCTTCTATTAGGCAGTAATATTACCATCCATTGAAGTTTTGTTGGTCTGTGTTTTAGATTCAGTTGTGAGCTCAAGGGATAGGAGATAAAATTATTATTGTGCTGCATGCGAATGGAACTTTCTATTTTGTTGCCTTCGAGTATATTACATTTTCTTTGTATTATGCAGCTACAACTTTCATAACAAATTCATTTATGCCTCACCGAATACTACTTGGTTGTGTGCTCCTGAACAATGCTTCTTCTTGATTAGGCTCTTCCAAGAATGAATTGTTGTGACAGGCTAGTAGCCCCCCCTTGCATCACTAAAAAGCCATTGCTTAGGTACACATGGTTAGGCATGTGTTCTCAACGTACATTGTTGCTTGCCCAAGTTATAGTTTCAAATTAGTCGTTCTGCATGGAAAAAGCTTAGAGGTTGATTAGAGATTGTTTCTCTTTGTATTGATGTTCACAACATGACAACTTCGAGCTAATTATCTTATTTTCTAGAGCTATAGATCCTTAGTCTAGCTGGAAAATTTATGTAGTTAACGTGTACCTCTCTTTTAGTTATTTGTACATTCTTTTATTTTGATGCCATCTCACTACTGCAGGATGCTGCTAACGCGACACTACGATCAGAGACCCTTTCACGAAACTGTGTGCGGTGCATTAATCACAAACGGGGATGTAAAAAACCCGTCAAAAAGGTGTAAAACGTATGCAATGGAGGATGCATCAAACACGGTTCAGATTTTAGTTGCGTGTCCGATCCAGGGCATACAGTTTGGTCCAATGAACTATTTGCGATGAGGCGGAACAAAAGAAACAGGAAGCCTGATGAAGGCATGTGCGATGTACAGCATACGGTTCACTCGGATGAACTGTTTGTGATTAGGCAACACAAAAGAAACGGTCAGCCAGCTCGAGGTGTGTGCGATGTACAACAAACAGTTCACTCGGACGAACTGTTTGTGATTAGGCAACACAAAAGAAACGATCATCCAGATCAAGGTGCGTGCGATGTATGACATGCGGTTCACCCGGATGAACTATTTGCATTGAGACAAGAGAACAAAAATGGTTCAATATAACAAATACCATAAATATTGCAAGGTTCAAATTCAAAGAATACAACGCCCAAATGCAAACATTGCAAACCGCGTAATTTCTGAAAAGGGATCAGCCGCTGACAAGTCATGTATGGGTTTGACATAATAACTTCCAATTGCTTTGCCATATGCTCTTCCAATACGAAGTTTGGCATTTTTGTAGGCACTTCCATTCCGTAGTACCAGCTGCCTCTGATAATCATACCATTGATATTTCCTAATTAAATGCATGTTCAACCTCAGTACCCTCAGCACCTTTGCTCTGGCAAGAAAGAACATGGCGAGTGTAATCTCCGGTGGGGTCCCTCGGTAGGAGTTCAAAGTAATATTTGAAAGATGTAGGTCCAGGCATTCGATGTGATCGTCGTTATCAACATCTTCCACCGGGCCTAATATGCACTACAAAAGAAGAGAACGTGTTAGTGCCTACATGTAGTTTTGAACACTGCTACACGCCCATTTGGTTTACAGGATTTGTAAAATGCTCCAATGTGCCAACTTTGATCTGTCATGATTAACATGGGCATTAATTTGATTACAATCTAGAAACATGTAGCCTTCTTCACAAGAGGTTGGATTGGATGAAAAATTCCCTAAGAAAACTAGTACAGATGAATCCAAAGGGGAAATGCTTATGGACGATTGTAACCATATGAATGAAGCAACCAATATGGGGTGGGGGTGTATGTCCTAAAATACTCCAAAATTCCTTCAGAAATCGTAGTACATAGTCATTGCAAACTTGGGAAAAGGTGCAAAAAATTGAACTCCCTTATGGTTAACATTTAATAGGAAAGGAACATCACCTTGATATACAGCTTCTTCAGGCATGGAAAGCATCTCAGGCAACTGAAAACTTGGTCGAGGTTGGGGACGACAGATTCTAGTGCCAAGACCTTCACTGTGCCCAGAGTCTAGGTGAAGCTTCGCTGGATGACAGACGAACATACATCTTCAAAACTACAAATAACGTTGATATCAAGAAGGAGAGGTATATAAGGCGACTGTTGTACCTGAAAGTTGTAGTATTTGACAGACGAGTAGCCCACCACTTTCAATTTCGGCGCAGAAATGACATTGTTTCTTGTTGGACCTTGTTGATCAACTACAAGTAATCTCTCAAGTGAAGGTGTGTCCTGGATGACCATATTGTGGTCCACCTTTTGTGATCTCTCGTTGTAGCACCAACAACACACATAAATAGTGCGGAGAGTCCTGGAGGTGATGTGCAAGGTAGTCGACCAATTCATCGCCTAAAGATGAAGGAACTCGAGTGCAGTACAGCCACGGAGCAGGCGCTCCATGTCATCCTTTGGGATGTGGATGGCGATGAGCTCGAGGTGCTTCAGTCGTGGTAGAAAAAGAGCGCGCGTGTCATTAAGGTGGGGGGAATGGCAGTTCATGAACTTGGCGAGGCGCAGCGTGGGCGCGAAGCGGAGTGCGGACGTCGGTAGCAAGCTCATATGCCCATCATTATAACTTAGCTTCTCGAGCTGATCTATGGCGCGGGATCAGAACCACTCGTCAAGCTTGGCTCACTCCTTGCCATTGGAATGGAACTTGCCCGCGATAAGGCCATTGATTGGGCCATGGTGACTGCCAAGGATCTGGGAGAACGCATCCAAGCTTTGGCGATAGCCATGGCAGAGCTTGTGGGCGTGGAGGAGGTCGACAGGGGTACGGAGCCATAGGGTGCGCCACCCCCGGGAAACGACGGTTGTCCTAGCCCGATTTATGATTGGGAGGAGGGATATGATGACTATCAACATATCATCGGGGAGGTTGTTGATGAAGTCTAGGCCCGCTGGAGTCACTTGCGGTTCTCTCTCGACCCGCCTCCGCTTGTTGGCAGCCTCGTTCTCCACCTTGTTGGCAGGGATGGGAACCTCTGTCTCCATATTCACGCCGTGCTCCGGTGCTTCAGCAGCCCGGCGTCGCCACTCCCTCCGATGGGGCGCTTCAGCGGCATCCTCGTACACTGACGGCTTTGAGGACTCAGAGCGGCATCGAGGATGCGAGCGGAGAGAGAGGAATTATGTGTGTGGCAAGGATGGGGGGCCCGGCCGCTCGGCGGTGCCATTAATATAGACTAGTGGGAGCGAGGCGGACGGCGGTCCTGGGCTGTCTCGCTTCCCGGTGAGAACGACTGCTTAATCTCTAGTATGAATGAAATATATGCTTAATTACTGAATTTTAATTGCAAAAAATAGATAGTGATATTGATTTTTAGCTGAAAATTTTGACAAATCGCAGTGTCTCTTGGCTTAGCGCCGAAGTCTGCCTTTAATTTGCATACCGTAATCTGAACCGTTTGCGTTGAAGAGATGCACAGATCCTGCGTTGAACAACTTGTACGCTTCCCGGTGAGCCTGCACACCGGACTGCACTCGCACGCCTCCTGTTCAGTCAAGAAGCTGTCCACACGGCACCTCCTATAGCCATTAAAACCAAGACACGTGGCGTCACATGAATGGTTAACCGAACACACATGGTTTGAATTATACAAACGTTTGAGATATTAAAGTGGCAGCTATTTTTTTCAAAATGCCTTTGTTGGCTGTCATTACTCGAGTGTGCCTTCTCTCAAAATGGAGACGAAAAATACCACAGCATGTCGGGTGCCCTTCCATGATAGCATGCCAAGTTTCATGAATTTCAGACGAGTTTTGGATTTATTAGAATTTAAAAACCAGGCATCTCAATGTTTTGCCGGCAATCAATGGTGCCCTGGTGTTTGAAACTCATTCCCATTTCCTGCATGGGACCTAAGCATGCACCCAAAGACACAAATTTGATTTTGAACCAATTTATATGCACTGGAGCATGCGCATGTAGTTCAAATTTGAATTATGCACATAAATGCATTGAAAACTCAGTTAATGCATAAAAATGTCCAAACGAACCCCGAAAAATCACAAAAATTCACACAACACTCCTGTTGTTCTATGTTGACACGAGAATAAACTTAAAAGCAATAAGAGGCAATGGGTATCGTTTTGTCCCCAGAGGTGGGACGTCCCTACCGAAAACCATCATGCTTGTTGTGAGAAGCTCCGGTTTGTGAGAAGCATATACCCAAACCTGCCCCAAATGGGACAAAATTTGTACCACGGCATGTTGATGCCGCTCCATGATACCATGCCAAGTTTCATGAATTTCAGACGAGTTTTGGATTTACTTGAATTTAAAAACCAGGCATCTCAATGTTTTGCCGGCAATCAACCATGCCCTGGTGTTTGAAATTCATTCCCATTTCTTGCGTGGGACCTAAGCATGCACCCAAGGTCACAGATTTGATTTTTCAACCAATTTATATGCACTGGAGCATGCGCATGTAGTTCAAATTTGAATTATGCACATAAATGCATTGAAAACTCTGTTAATTCATAAAATGTCCAAACGAACCCCGAAAAGTCACAAAAATTCACACAACACTCATGTTGTTCTATGTTGACCCGAGAAAAAAACTTGGAAGCAATAAGAGGCAATGGATATCGTTTCGTCCCCAAAGGTGGACGTTCTCTACCGAAAACCATCATGCTTGTTGTGAGAAGCTACGGTTTGTGAGAAGCATATAGCCAAACCTGCCCCAAATGGGACGAAATTTGTACCACGGCATGTTGATGCCGCTCCATGATAGTATGCCAAGTTTCATGAATTTCAGACGAGTTTTGGATTTACTAGAATTTAAAAACCAGGCATCTCAATGTTTTGCCGGCAATCAAAGGTGCCATGGTGTTTGAAATTCATTCCCATTTCTTGCATGGGACCTAAGCATGCACCCAAGGACAAAGATTTGATTTTTCAACCAATTTATATGCACTGGAGCATGCGCATGTAGTTCAAATTGAATTATGCACACAAATGCACTGAAAACTCAGTTAATGCATAAAAATGACCAAACGAACCCCGAAAAATCACAAAAATTCACACAACACTCCTGTTGTTCTATGTTGACACAAGAAAGAACTTGAAAGCAATAAGAGGCAATGGATATTGTTTCGTCCCTAAAGGTGGGACATTCCCTACCGAAAACCATCATGCTTGTTGTGAGAAGCTCCGGTTTGTGAGAAGCATATACCCAAACCTGCCCCACATGGGACAAAATTTGTACCACGGCATGTTGATGCCGCTCCATGATAGCATGCCAAGTTTCATGAATTTTAGACAAGTTTTGGATTTACTAGAATTTAAAAACCAGACATCTCAATGTTTTGCCGGCAATCAACGGTGCCATGGTGTTTGAAATTCATTCCCATTTCTTGCATGGGACCTAAGCATGCACCCAAGGACAAAGATTTGATTTTTCAATGAATTTATATGCATTGGAGCATGTGCATGTAGTTCAAATTTGAATTATGCACATAAATGCATTGAAAACTCACTTAATGCATAAAAATGTCCAAACGAACCCTGAATAATTCCAATTCTTTTATGATCACTGTAGTTAAAAGGTCTAGCAATTCAAACACTGTCCATGGCCGCTGTGACCCCATTATGTAATTCAAATCAAGACCAAAAATCAAGTAGATCCCACACAGTTTATAATAACCAATCGTGTGAGATGCAGCACAGAATATCTTCGGACCGTGTCTGATGACACTTTCTGCGCCAGTTTTTTGTCTGAAGGGATTCCAAATTTTCGGCTTCCGCAGAAATATCTACCTTCCCGCCCCCTCCCCCTTACCAAAAGCAACATTTCCCCTCTTTCCGCCTTCCTTCCAAGTTGAAACCTTCACTCCTTGCTTGCAGCGTCGCCGCCTCCTTGCCAGCGACCCTCCTTCACGCTGCTCGGCCTCGCCTATCCAGGAAGGTAATCCACACCCGACCTCCATCCTCCTCCTCCTTCCACATCCCACATGCCCCGACCACCGGCGTGAGTGCGACAGCTTCCACCCAAATCACCGACCCCTCCACCAAATAAGCATCGGCCTAAGCCATGGTGCACGCAGTATAGCCAAGACCTCAAGGAGCATTTGGCAGCGGAGAAGCAAATCGCGGCCGCACTTGCGGATGAGGTCGCGATGGCTGCCATTCGTGCCGACCCCCAGATCTTGGAGGAGCACCTCACCGTCGAGGCCACCATTGACGCCTCGCGCGCCGACGCCATGACGTGGTTGGCTGCTTTAAACGACAGTTCATGGCATTTTCTCGAGGCTACCGTCGGTGCCTTCGACGAAGACTACGAGGTGTTTTCTCAGCGTGCACGTGCTTACCTCATCTCGAGAGCCAGCAGGTTGGTGCCCGGAGCGGCTCAGGCAACTCACCACTACAACAAGGGCACCCACGATGTGGAGGCCTCGCCCTCTTCCATGTCCAAGGAGCCAATCGTCATCGATATCTCTGACAATGAGGAGTAGCTTGTCTTATTAGCTCACTATAAGGACCCATGTTCAGTTTGCTAGCTACTTCCTTTCCTTAACAAATTTTGTGCTGTCTACTTTTACCATGCAATCTTCTGCTATAGTGTATATGTTCTATATGTCGTGCAATGTGGTGTTCAATTAACTGCTTGGTTCAATTCTGCAAATGTGATGTTCAATTCTTCAGGGTGCAATATTTCCAAGTTGTTAAGCATGCTTGGTTCGGTTAACTGTCTGATCTTTTATTAGGAGTATGTTATATTGTTCAATTGGTGTTTATTTAACTCCTTGGTTCATTTTTTGTGGCTTGGTTCACTTGTTGTGGTGTTTAGTTAACTACTTGGTTCAATTCTGCAATGCGATGTTCAATTGTTGTGGGTGCATTCTGTTATTGTATACCATGTGAGGAATAAATCGAATTTGGCTGTACTAAATACATGAGAAACAAATACAATTGCTATATCTCCAAGTTTTTAAGCATGCTTGGTTTGGTTAACTGTCTGATCTTCTATTAGGAGTATGTTATATTGTGCAATGTGGTGCTCAGTTAACGTTTGGTTCAGTTGTTGTGGTGTTTAGTTAACTGCTTGGTTCAATTCTGCAATGCGATGTTCAATTGCTGTGGCTGCATGCTATTATTGTATACCATGTGAGGAATAAATCGAATTTGGTTGCACTTAATACATGAGAAACATTTACAAGTCTTATATTTCCTAGTTCTTAATCATGCTTGGTTTGGATAAATGGGTTTTCCATGTCGCTTGAATTAATCTGATGAATATGCAATGTGCTTATTTATCATCAACATATTTTACTGATAGCATGCAAACCCTTACTTAACCTAATGACTAACTACCATGTATGTGTTGCAGGGAAACAATGGGAAGCACTGAGGTTTAAAAGATGGTACTAACTATTATACCTTGCCTTTTTGTATTCCTTTGCCCCATTTCCAATATAGAGAAGATATTTATGCACATCCTTGTTTTCAGGCTTCACTGATGATTACCTCTCAAACCACCCATGTGGTCAGGAGGCGAGGAAAGTTTTCATACAACACCCACGGTTCAATATTGAAGTGTTCCTGAAGAGGTCGAAGGATGAACAGTCAATCATCCACAGGCACTGGCCTAAAGTTGCAAAGACCTTCAACATGAATGAAGGCTCAATATTCGCCTTCCGCTTCAGCAGTTTTCCAGATGAGATGCATCTCTCTATGTACCGTCTACGATGCTAATTTCGAAACGTTCTAGATGTTGCATGTGAAACTTGATGCTGGTGCAGTTGTGTAATGGGGTAGCTGAGTGCTGAAGCTATATCATGTTGTACTCTGATGTATTTCAATTATGAAATCCTGCTTCCTTAATATGGAAATGGAATATATTATGTGCTTAATATGAATGTCAATTAGATTAGTAAATGGATTATTAATAATAGGGCACTTAGCCCGCTAATTGGCCAATTAGCTTGCTAATTGGTTTTTCCTATTGCAAACGGTTAATGAGAAAATACCATGGGCGATGACCTCAGGCAACACACATAGTTTCTAGGAATAAACCATGTTGGATCAATGAACAATCACACACGACATTCTCTTCAAAACTGTTTGTGTTACGCCACCTTGCACAAACGTTTTCCTTGTTATGACTGTGTGGGATGTATATACGAACGGAAACGTTTAGTGGTGACTGATTGTGTGGGATGTACTTACGACCGGAAATGATTTCGCCTGTATAATTGTATTTTTAGCACTACCGTACATATTTCTATATTCGAGTGCTCGACGGTCGCACACGACTGCCGGGGTTTCTGATCCACGGACACCTATGGGACCGGCGGACCGGGTCCCTTTTGGTTCGGCGGGGGGCGGAGGTTGCGCAAAGAGCAGATCGAGGCGAGACACGCGGGCGGTTGGTCGTGCGAAGGGCAAATCGAGGCGAAGCACGCGAGCGATTTACCCAGGTTCGGGCCGCACGGATGCGTAAAACCCTACTCCTGCTTTGTGGTTTGGTATTGATTTCTAGCTCGGGAGCGCGGAGTGCTATAGTACACACCGGCGGCTAGCAAGACCGAGCGTGGGTGTTCGAAGTGGCTCTCCCCGAAGGCTCTCGGAATGGCCGACCCCCCCCCCCCCCCCCGAAGGCTCTCGGAATGGCCGACCCCCCCTCTACGTTGCACACGGGCCTCCTTTTATATGCTCAAGGGGTTACCGACATAGCAACGGAGGTCAAGGGCAAAAATGGAAAGGGTGCCGTGGATAGGCACAGCTAGGTGCTGTAGTAGGCACAGCTACCTGCTACAGTGTTATCATACCTAACCCTGGCGGCAGGGGACAAGGGCATTAAATGCCCGTCTGTGTCGCCTAAACAGTACCGAGAGGGACCGCTTAGGGACGCCACCGTTTGCCACGATGGTTATCTCGTCAGCGCCTGCTCGCCACCTCGCACCCCTAGCTGCACGGCCTCCCGCCACGTGTGCCCGGGAGAGCGACACGTGGGCGGGTGTGCTGGAGCGCGGGCTCGGAGAGGCGGTTCGCCGCGGCAAGCGCCTTGCCGCGTTCGTCGTCTTGTTGCGCCCGGGAGCTTGTCGCTCCCCGGGTCTTGCCTGGGCGCGTAGCGCGCCGCGGCAAGTTCCTTGAAATGCCTCGAGTGGACTTCCCGGCAAGCTCCCCTTGCCGAGGTCTCGAGGTGCCTTTGATAGCCTTCCCGGCAAGCTCCTCTTGCCGGGGCCTTGGTTTGCCTTCTCGGCAAGCTCCTCTTGCCGGGGCCTTGTTTTGAGTACTTTGTTCTTGAATGGCCTTCAAAGTAGCCGCGGAGGGTCTTGGCAGTCACCCGGCAAGCCTTGTCGCGGGGATGCTGCGACTGCCCGTGCACGAGTTCGGAATACTAGGGTACCCCTACTGTAGTACACTGACAGGAGCCCCCGGGCCTGGGCCAGACACGGTGCCAAGCACTGTTGGGCCAGGCCCAAAGCAGTGCACGGGCACGCGTGGCCTAGGTCACGCCGCAGACTTCTCCGCTTCCACCGCGCCCTTCCCGAACGGCGCGCGTTGAATGTGGCATCGTGGGGAGGTCGTGGGGGTTCCTTTTCTCGAAATGTGGAACGTTCGCCCCCTCCCCCTTTAAAAGCAGGGGAAACAGGGGCGGTTGGCCCATTCGCCCGTTGCCGTTCCCAATCTCAGAAATCTCCGCCGCTCCCTCGCCTCCCCACAGCTGAGAGAGAGAGAGAAAGCAGCGCTCCGCCCCCCCATCGCCATTAGCACCACCAACGCCGTCGACCTCCTCCACTGCTTCCGCCATGGCTCCAAAAGCCGACAAGGGGAAGACCGTGAAGACAACCGAGGCGCAGCGGCTCGCGGCGCTGCGGAAGAAGCGGTCCGTTTTCCCCCCAAGGCTCGACGCGAAGGAGCTGAGGGAGGACTATTCCCTGTTCTGGTCGGCGGAGACGCGCGCGCATCCGCGCACAAGGGTCCTCCCCGCCGCCGCTCGGGAGAAGGCTCCGAACGGGTACCCCTTCTTCGCATTATTCTTCTATTGCGGGCTCTGCCCGCCTTTCTCTGATTTCTTCTGCGACATCATGAACACCTATGGATTCCACCTTCTCGACTTCACCCCCAACGCCGTCCTGACGATGGCAGTTTTCGCACATCTCTGCGAAAACTTTGTCGGAGTCCTCCCCAACTTAGCCCTCTTCCGCCACTTCTTCATCCCCCGAGTAGAGAGAGGAGAGTCTCTATCCGGCGGGATTTCCTGGGTCTCAAGGGCCGGCAAGAAGGAGACCTATCTGGAGGGAGAGCTCCACGGCAAGTGGGAGGAGTGGAGAGCGGATTGGTGTTGGATTGTCGAAGAGAATCCACAGCCATTCACCACCCAGCGCCAAACCCCAGTAGCACGCGGCAGCGATTGGAGCGACCTGGCCCCGGAGGATGACAGGCTGAGAATCGCTGCCACTAGGGTCCTGCGCCTCAGGCTTGCCGGGCTTACTGTTGGCGCGGACTTCCTTCGCCGCCGCATCGCCCCCCTGCAGGAACGGGGGAGGCCCTCTTGGGAGTTCAAGAACGCGGCAGACATTATGAGGCTGCGGCCGGGCCTCAACTACAACTTCACAGTTCTGGAGCTCCACGCGATGCTGCAGGAGCTGTTCAAATATGACCCTCAGCATCCCGAGGTGTTCAGGTTGCCGGGGGGAGTCGTGCCTTTGTGCAACAATTCCTCGCTCGATCGCATCCGTGCAATGATGCCGGAGTGCGACTCGCATGGAATTGTGCCAACTTGGCAGGAGCCTGCCGACGAGGTCGTGCAGCAGTTCTTCGACGACTTGGTGGAAGTGGCAGTCCGTCCCGACGAGAAGGACGGGCTCACCCGCGACACCACCGACGCGGAGATGGCACGCATCGCCACCAGGCTGGAGGAGGCGGCGGCAGCCGCAGCCACGGGCGAGTTTGGGTTCACCACCGCGGAGGCAGACGCAGCAGAAGTGGCAAGCTGTGGCGAGCGAGGGGAGCCTGCCGGCGAGAAGGGGCTTGCCGGGCAAGACGCCGAGTCGAGCGGGCCCGCCAAGGGCACGAGCGGCTCGTTGCAGATCGACTCTTCTTCCTCCTCGTCTTCAGGCAGCCCACCAGAAGCAGAGCCTCCTTCTCCACCAAGAAGGCATCTCCGCAAGGCCTGTGACGGGGCGGAGCAGCAAGCGGGCCAACAGTCGCCACGCCGCGTGACACGCTCGACCGCGGCAAACACCGTTGCCGCGGGAGCGCCTCACGCTACGACGGCAACTGGAGCGGAGTCTAGCCGGGCCACCGCTTCAGTCCCTGCCGCTACTCGCGCCGCGCCAACAGCCGGAGCGGGGTCATCTCGGACCGCTGCCGCTGCTCCTGCCAAGCGGCCAAGGGAAGCTTCTCCTCCGCCTCCTCGCGCCGGGCGCGGACCAGGCTTTGACTTCTCCGCGCTAAGCTCCGACGAGGAGGATGAAGAAGAGTAAGCTTCTCTTGCTGCTCTTGCATTTCTTTAGTTCTTGCTGTTGGTCTTGTTCATCACTTGCTTTTCTCTGAATCTGTTCCTCTTTAGGACCCTGGCCCAGAGAGCGGCAAACAGAGCTAAGGCCCCGGCGATCATCATTGAGGACGAGCCTACTGCGACTGCAGGTGGCGCGCCCGAGACAACCTTGCCGGAGCCAGCGACTTTCCTCCAGGGCAGCCCCCAGCGTAAGTGTGCGAATTACTTTCCGCGGCGGGGCGTGCATGGGTACTTGTCTTTGCTGATATCTGTTTGTCGACTTGTGCAGGAGCCGAGCAGCCCCACCAGGAGCCACGGGAGAATTCCCCGACAAGGGAGGATTCTCCGGTAAGGGAAGGCTCCCCGGCGAGGGAGAAGTCTCCGGCAAGGGAGGGTTCTCCGGCAAGGGAGAAGTCTCTGGCAAGGGAGGGTTCTCCGGCGAGGGACAGCGCTAGCGGCCCCTCGACGACGGAGACCACGACCGCGGAGCCTGGTGCAGGTACTCCCCTGGACCCTTCTTCTCTTGATCTTTATGAGTTCTTGCTGGATTTTGCTTGACTCTCCTCCCCTTGCCGGTTGTTAGACCCATCTGCTGCGGAGCGGATGGAGACCGAGGTCGCCGTCGAGGACGTAGCCGGCGCGGGCGTTCCCGCCGGCGCCGAGGCTGGCGCCGAGGCGGCTGGCGAGGGATCCGGCGATCGTACTGACGGCCCAGAGGCCGCAGGAGCGCTAGGCGCTGCACCGACCGCCGCCCCGTCCGCCGAAGCCGCAGCGCCAAGCACCGAGGAGCCCCAGCCGGGCGTTTACTTGAAAGCCGGCGAAGGCGTCTTCGTCAACCTCCCCTGGGCATCAAGCTCCAGAGCGCCGGTCGAGGGGGAGGCCTTCGACGGAGAAGTGCTCGCCTCCGCGGGACTGAAGCTGGTCGACGCGCTAGGCAGCAGCAGCAACGAGCCCGAAGAAGAGCGGCTGCTGCGCAGGCTGATGTCGCTCTACCGCGCGCGACAAGCCAAGCTGGAGTCCCGCGAGGCACTTGTCGCGAAGGCGGGAGCGGACATCGAAAGGCGCGCGGAGGAGCTCGGGGGTTTCCACCGGGAAGCCGTCCGATCCCTGGCGGGGGAGCGGGAGCAACTCGCTGAAGCGCGGAAGGCCTTCCTCCTCGAGAAGGCCGAAGCCGAAGAGCTGCAGCGACTTGCCGCTGTGAAGCTAGCCGCGGAGGAGGGCGAGCTGGCGCAGCGGAAGGTCAACCTCGACGCTCACGAGGAGGAGCTTGCCGCGCGCGAAGAAAAGCTCGGCGGAGCCCTCAAGCAAGTGGAGGACGCTGCCGCCGCCGCCGAGGCCGCCAAGGAGGAGTTGAAGACGGAGATGGCACGGCTGGAGGCCGATCTCTCCGAGAAAGGCCAGGAGCTCAGCGTCGCCAAGGCCTCCAACGTGGACCTCGAGCTGAAGCTGGCCGCTCTGACCAAGGTGCTGGACGGCGCCAAGGAGCGGGAGGCGGCCCTGAAGAAGGAGATCGAAGCCGACAAGGCGTTGCTGGAGAGTGCTGCCACCACCCAAAACGCCTTTAGGGATACGGTGGAGCACTGGACGGAGAACCTCGTGAACGCCGCCGGGGACATCGACAAGGAGCTGGCGCAGCTGGGGGTGGAAGACTTCGGGTACTCCTCCGACGAGAACCTCCAGCCCAGCGCCAAGCTCACTTTGTTCTTCAAGGGCGTGGCGACGGCCCTCCAGCGACTCCGAGATAGGATCCCGAAGCAGCTGGCCGACGAGTCGCGCGAGATCTGCGCGGGAGCCCTTCAGAAGGTGTTGATGAAGGTGGCCTTCCGCAATACAGGCCTCCGCCTCACCGACGTCCTCAGACCCTTGCCGCTTGATATCGATCAGGAGGAGCTCAAGGCCCTTGTCGCACCCATTGTGAACAAGGTGGGCGGGATCAAGAGGGTTGATGGCGACCGCGTCGACTAGGCCGCCTGCTCCCTTCTTTCCTTGTCGCTGCTAGTTATGTTATAGAAAACATCTGTTAGAGCTGCGACAAGCTATTTTGTAATATACCCTCCTTATGGGTAGTGATTGCTATGTTATTCCCCTTCACTTGGTTCCTTGCCTTGTACGCTTTTACCCTACGCTTTTAGGGAACTCGCCGGTGCAGGTACCTGAGCCGGGAGCGCTGAGTGCAGGACGTCAGCAGCCCGCCGGCGGTGCCGCTACCGGCAAGAAACCTTGTCGCAGCTAGCTGCAGCTAACTTAAGTTGCTGAGCGGGCTCGAAGCAAAGTAAGGGCGCGGCTAGTTAAGCAACTAGTCGCAGCTCACTTACGTTGTTGAGCAGGCTCGAAACAGTGCAAGGGCGAGGCTAGTTAAGCAACTAGCCGCAGCTCACCCGATGCTGTTGAGCGAGCTCGAAACAACACAAGGGCGCAGCCAGCTACGAGTTGGCTCCTCCGCGCACAGGTTTTCCATACAAGGCGCGGCCGTTCAGGGGAGATAACTCAAAATTTAAAAAATCTGACTGCTCAAGCTTTGGCAACTTATCTTTTCTGTTGTCTGCTTCCCGGCAAGGCGAAACTCTTTGAACAACTCTTTGAACGACGCCCGGTCCATACCATCATCTTCTCCTTTCCCCCCGGCAAACTTGTGCGCGAGGGAGCCTTCCTTTCCTTGTGAAAAAGAAAGAAGAGAAAATACAGATATGGAACCTTATGGCTCGTTATTGCTTACCGGGGAGTAGGTGTTTACTCGATTGCCACGCATTTCTGCCAACAGCTTTTGTCCGTCTTCCCGGTGAATACGCTTCAATTTCACACCGTTGAGTCTTTTTCTGTACAGTGTCTTGTCGACAAACTGGTACGTACTTGACTGCCGGGTTACTCTTTCTGCTTCTTCTTGTTCTTCGTGAAGTTCTCCTGTCTGAAGGAGGCGGACGATCTGCTGTGCCCATGCTGGAGCTTGTGGCTCGACAACAAGGACTAAAGGCAATTCTACGGCCGCGAGAACGTCCGCTTCTACGGCAAGAACCTGCGGGTCTGCCGGAGCGTGACGTTCCTCGGCAAGCTTGCCGGAGCAAAGCTTGTCGCTGCCCATCATGTCACGGGAACAATCTGTTAGAGCTGCGACAAGCTATCTTTGTAATGCGGCTTGGTCGTGGGCAGCGACCGCAGCGTTACTCCCTTTACTTGATTTCCCCCTTTGTATGTTTTCGCCCTACGCTTGTAGGGAACTTGCCGGTGCGGGCACCTGAGCCGTGAGCGCTGAGTGTGGAACGTCAGCAGCCTACCGGCGGTGCCGCTACCGGCAAGAAGCCTTGTCGCAACTAGCTGCAGCTCACTTAAGTTGCTGAGCGGGCTCGAAGCAAAGTAAGGGCACGACTAGTTAAGCAACTAGTCGCAGCTTACTTACGTTGTTGAGCAGGCTCGAAACAAATGCAAGGGCGGGGCTAGTTAAGCAACTAGCCGCAGCTCACCCAATGTTGTTGAGCGAGCTCGAAACAACGCAAGGGCGCAGCTAGCTACGAGCTGACTCCTCCGCGTACAGGTTTCCCATACAAAGAGTGGTCGTTCAAGGGAGGCAACTTCAAATCTAGAAAATCTGATTGCTCAAACTTTGGCAACTTATCTTTGGCCGTCGGCGCGGAGGGAGCAGCTGCCTCCGAAATCTTCTTCTTCGGCGGCATGTTGATGAAGATGATGAAGATCTAGCCCGCGAGAACGCCGGATCTGGTTCACACAACTTCGACGCCCCTACCTGGCGCGCCAAAGATGCTGGGGTTTCTGATCCACGGACACCTATGGGACCGGCGGACCGGGTCCCTTTTGGTTCGGCGGGGGGCGGAGGTTGCGCAAAGAGCAGATCGAGGCGAGACACGCGGGCGGTTGGTCGTGCGAAGGGCAAATCGAGGCGAAGCACGCGAGCGATTTACCCAGGTTCGGGCCACACGGATGCGTAAAACCCTACTCCTGCTTTGTGGTTTGGTATTGATTTCTAGCTCGGGAGCGCGGAGTGCTACAGTACACACCGGCGGCTAGCAAGACCGAGCGTGGGTGTTCGAAGTGGCTCTCCCCGAAGGCTCTCGGAATGGCCGACCCCCCCGAAGGCTCTCGGAATGGCCGACCCCCCCTCTACGTTGCACACGGGCCTCCTTTTATATGCTCAAGGGGTTACCGACATAGCAACGGAGGTCAAGGGAAAAAATGGAAAGGGTGACGTGGATAGGCACAGCTAGGTGCTGTAGTAGGCACAGCTACCTGCTACAGTGTTATCATACCTAACCCTGGCAGCAGGGGACAAGGGCATTAAATGCCCGTCTGTGTCGCCTAAACAGTACCGAGAGGGACCGCTTAGGGACGCCACCGTTTGCCACGATGGTTATCTCGTCAGCGCCTGCTCGCCACCTCGCACCCCTAGCTGCACGGCCTCCCGCCACGTGTGCCCGGGAGAGCGACACGTGGGCGGGTGTGCTAGAGCGCGGGCTCGGAGAGGCGGTTCGCCGCGGCAAGCGCCTTGCCGCGTTCGTCGTCTTGTTGCGCCCGGGAGCTTGTCGCTCCCCGGGTCTTGCCTGGGCGCGTAGCGCGCCGCGGCAAGTTCCTTGAAATGCCTCGAGTGGACTTCCCGGCAAGCTCCCCTTGCCGAGGTCTCGAGGTGCCTTTGATAGCCTTCCCGGCAAGCTCCTCTTGCCGGGGCCTTGGTTTGCCTTCCCGGCAAGGTCCTCTTGCCGGGGCCTTGTTTTGAGTACTTTGTTCTTGAATGGCCTTCAAAGTAGCCGCGGAGGGTCTTGGCAGTCACCCGGCAAGCCTTGTCGCGGGGATGCTGCGACTGCCCGTGCACGAGTTCGGGATACTAGGGTACCCCTACTCTAGTACACCGACAACGACCTCATTTTGCCGAGCGTGTGTGCCAGGAGGGCATATCCCCAACGGTTTTTAGGTCGTGTGGGAAGGACCCCCCTATCGCCCACACTCACTTGGCAACGGTTCTAAATGCCATCGCAGAAAGGGGTTAAAAACGTTTGTTTAGGACCTACGCGCACCAGTGTCTTCATAGTCCATTTTGTTTCACTTTTTTCGAAAAGGAGGAATACCCACGGTCTCTGCATCTCTTGATGCACACAACCATATTATTAAAGAAAGGTCCAGGTTCAAAATAAGGTCTCAAACAAAACAACGAATCTCATATGTTTTTGCCACAACCGACGGAAATAGGGTAAGATGAATAGACACATATCCTATTGTTGGACCGCCATCCAAACCGCCTGTAAGTATCCCATGCGACCATCTCCCATCAGTTGCACCCAATATCCATAAGCTCCTTGTCGTCTGTATGGCTGAGTAACGACCACATACAGATCCAAGCAGATGCCCTAAAGATAACCTGCAAAATTTTCATGATGGTTTGTCTGTTAAAGGCAACATCATTCCAACAATTTCATATGGCCCAAAGTAATGCACACCCTCCAACTCGAATATGTGCTGTAGTCTTAGGCTCTATCCTAGTTTACAAGTCCCAAATAAATGCAAAACCGTGATGAGCGGAGATGCATTAAAGACATGTGAATGGTCCACCACAAATAACTTAGCAAGTGGGCAGTGGAGAAAATGATGTTGTATTGTTTCGTCCTGATCACAAAAGCAACATTGACTACCGTCCCAACTACGCTTTGCCAAGTTATCCTTTGTTGAAATTACTCCCTTATGCACAAACCAAATAAATACCTTGAGTTTTAACAGCACCTTGATTTTCCAAGTGTGAATCGACCTCAGGATAGGTCCGGTGTTTATCAAGTCTATATACATGGACTTAACCAAGACTACACCTAACACGAACAACTTCCAGTGTAAGGTATCCAGCTCATAAGAAAGGTTAAACTCCATTAAACTACACACAAGATGCAACCATCGATCTATCACATCGTTCTCCCACTACTGGATGTTAAGAGGAACATAACCCAGCACTGTACTAACAAAAACTTCTTGTTGTTGGTAGTGTTGTATAAGGAAGGATACTGTAAGGCTAGTGGTATCTTCCCAAAACCTCGTATTATTTCTGTTCCCAACTATGAATTCGCTCCTGTTGAAGAAATAAGTCTTTGTCCTCATTAGTCCCTTCAAAAAAAGGAGAGCCAGTCGGTTGTGCACTTGTGCCAGAGTTTTGGAATGTAAGTATTTATTGTGCAATAGTTGTAACAATACCCCATCCCTCTCTACCCCTAGCCTGTAGAGCCATTTGCTAAGTAAGCACCTATTTTTCACTTCTAGATTTTCAATTCCCAAGCCACCTTGGTCCTTCGGTCTACAAATAATACTCCATTCAGCTAACCTATATCTAGTTTTTTTTCATCAATTTGCCAGAAAAAGCGAGATCGATAGAAATCCAATCTTTACCATACCCCTACCGGTACCTCAAAGAAGGATAGGAGGAACATTGGCATGCTCATCAAAACCGAATATATAATGATTAACCACCCCCATAAGACAAGATCTTGCCCTTCCAACATTTCAATTTCTTTTTAAATCGATCTTCAATACATTTCCATTCTTTGTTGGTTACTTTATGATGATGGATTGGCATTCCCAGATATCTAAAAGGTGAAGATCCCAAGTCACATCCGAACAATTGCCTTAATTATCTTGTTCTTCCTTGGCACGTACAAAGCATAATAGCCCACTTGTATTAAAATTAATTTTCAACCCACACAGTTGTTCGAAAAGGCATAAAACTAATCTCATGTTCCTTGCCTTAGCTAGATCATGTTCCATGAAAATAATGGTGTCATGTGCATATTGTAGTATGGACACCCCACCATCTAGTAGATGTGGGATTAGACCATCTACTTGGTCATACTCCTTAGCTCTATTAATGAGAACGGACAACATGTCAGCGACAACATTAAACATGACAGGAGACATCGGATCCTCTTGTCTCAATCCTTTTTGCGTTTGGGAATAATTACCTATGTCGTCATTTACCTTGATTCCAATGCTGCCTGCCTATAGAAAGGATTCGACCTACTTCCTCCAGGCCACATCAAAACCTTTCATACGCAAGGCTTGGTGTAAAAATGGCCACTTAACCTTATCATATGCCTTCTGAAATCCACCTTGAAAACCCCTCCATCAAGTTTCTTTGAATGGATTGCATGCTAGGTTTCATGTAGAATGACCACTCCCTCGAGTATGTGTCATCCAGGCATGAAAGTCGTTTGGGTCGACTGAACCACAGAATGCGCAACCTGTTTAAGGCGATTCGTTCCAACTTTGTAAAAATCTTAAAGCTAACATTGAGCAGACGTATCGGTTTAAACTTCTCAATGCGAACCGCCTCTTCCTTCTTTTGTAACAAAGTGATTGTTCCAAGGTTTAGTTTAAATAATTGTAAAGGTCCATTAAACAGATCATGGAACACTGGCATCAAGTCGTCTTTAATAATATCCCAACACCTCTTATGATATTCTACTGGGAAACCATCGGGACTAGGTGCTTTGTTATTATTCATTCATGAAATTGACTCAAACACTTCCTTTTCTGCAAAAGGGGTAGTGAGAACTTCATTCTCATCATCTCCTAGTTGTGCTACATCCTCAACTATATCCTCGTTGAGTGAGACATAGTTCTCTATCTGGGCCCCAAACAACTTTTATAAAACTTGGTAATATACATCTTAAGGTTCTCATGCCCAACAATTGTACCCTCATCTTGTTGAAGTTGTATGATCCTCTTTTTCCTATGTTTCCCGTTGGCAATCATATGGATTTTTTTAGTATTATTATCCCCTTGAACCACAGGCCACACTTTATCTCTAAGGGCCCATTTGATCTCATCTTCTCTAAGAAGCTTCGCCAAACTAACCTCAACCTGTCATTTAGCCAGCCGTTCATTTATGTCAGGTGAGTTAGTCTTAGCTTTTAAATCAAGATCATTAATGATATTAAGCAACCTCTCTTTCTACTGCTTATATGTACCACTATTGTTCTTGGCCCAACCCCTCAAGAACTATCACAGATGTCTAATCTTAAATTGCCATCTTTCGATTTCGAATCTCCCCACTGCTCTAAAGCCCATTCCTTGGCTATCAAAGCTAGGAAATCCTCTCTCTTGAACCACAAAGTTTCGAATGATAAGATGTCTTTGTTTTCGCAGTGAACCACCTCACCGGAATCAACAAGCAGGGGTGTGTGATCAGAAATTCCTCTTTGTAACACACACATCGTTACCAGGGGAAAATTTTGTTCCCATTCTACACAGGTTAGTACCCAGTCCAACTTATCAAAGGTTGGATTCTCCAAAGTATTTTCCCAAGTGTATTGCCTGCCCGTGAGGTCAATCTCTCTCAGGTCAAGACTCTTGATGATAGTGTTAAACATGAATGGCCATCTGCCATCAAAGTTATTGTTATTCTTTTATTCTCTCCTTCTAATAATGTTGAAGTCTCCCTGACTAATATGGGTAATATACCTCCCCCCCGTGCAGACCCTAACTAGGTCTTCTAGGAAATTTGGTTTGAACTCTGGTTGTGCCGCCCCATACACAACAACCAGTGCACATCTGAAACCGTCATTTTTTTATCGCACATGAAATTTGACGGCAAACTCACCCATAAACATGTTAACCACCTCAAGAGATTCACAGTTAACTCCGACCAAGATCCTGCCATACCTTCCCTAAGGTGGTAAACAGTGCCAACCAAAATCCAAACCACCAGAAATAGTACCAAGAAACTGTGTACTGAAGTTATCATGCCCTGTCTCAAGCAATGCAATAAAATCAAGCTTATAATCCTTCGAAGCCTCCGCCAAAAACCTATGATTAGCCAAGTACACAAGACCTCTGCTATCCCAGAAAATTCCTTTCATGAATCATCATGAAATTTTGGTTTGAATTTACTTCTAGCACTCTGGCTCACCGCAGAAAAGGTCGCACACCTTCCTCTTCCGTGTGCGTTTGGAATTTTCCGGCTCGACCTTGCAGTTCGCATGACTGAGATCATTATGAAGACCCTAGGTTGGTTTTAGAGGAGTTGCATGCTCCTCTACCTCCAAGGTATCCGTATCCAGAAAGCTAGTGGGTACTAGATCCTCGCAGAACTATTCCAAATCGCGAACACCTGCTACTTCTTGAGCTTGCGTTGGTTTTTCCCTTGAAGTGGAAAGGGTGATGCAGCACAGTAGAGATAAGTATTTCCCTCAGTTAAGAACCAAGGTATCAATCCAGTAGGAGAAACACACAAGTCCCCAATAGATGCACCTGCACAAACAATCAAACACTGCACCCAATGCGATAAAGGGGTTGTCACTCCCTTCACGGTCACTTGCAAAGTTGAGATCTGATAGAGATAAATAAAACTAAATAAAAGGTAAAATATTTGTGGGTTTTTTGGTTTATAGATATGAAAATAAAGATTGCAAGAATATTAAATCACAAACTAATATGATGGAAAATAGACCCGAGGGCCATAGGTTTCACTAGAGGCTTCTCTCTTGAAGGCAAATGATATGGTGGTGAATAAATTACTGTCGAGCAATTGACAGAAAAGCGCAAAGTTATGACGATATACATGGCAATGATTATGCAATATAGGCATCACGTCCTTGTCAAGTAGACCAACTCCTGCCTGCATCTACTACTATTACTCCACACACCGACCGACTCCTGCCTGCATCTAGAGTATTAAGTTCATAAAGAATAGAGTAACGCTTTAAGTAAGATGACATGATGTATAGGAATAAACTTAAGCAATATGATGTAAACCCCATCTTTTTATCCTCGATGGCAACAATACAATACGTTCCTCGCTACCCCTACTTTGTCACTAGGTGAGGACACCGCAAGATTAAACCCAAAGCTAAGCACCTCTCCTATTGCAAGAAAAAACAATCTAGTTGGCCAAACCAAACCGATAATTCAAAGATGAATACAAAGATATCAAATCATGCATATAAGAATTCAGAGAAGATTCAAATAATATTCATAGGTAATCTGATCATAAATCCACAATCATTGGATCTCGACAAACTCACCACAAAAGAAGATTACATCGGATAGATCTCCAAGAACATCGAGGAGAACATGGTATTGAGAATCAAAGAGAGAGAAGAAGACATCTAGGTACTAGCTATGGACCCGTAGGTATATGGTAAACTATTCACGCTTCATCGGAAGGCCAATAGGGTTGATGTAGATGCCCTCTGTCATTTAATGCCCCTCTGGCAGGATGCCGGAAAAGGCCCCAAGATGGGATCTCACGGGAACGAAAAGGTTGCGGTGGTGGAAAAGTGTTTTCGTGAATGCTTTGGAGGGTTTTGGAATATATGTGAATATATAGGATGAAGATCTAGGTCAGGGAGTCACCAGGGGCCCACAAGGTAGGGGCGCCCCCCTAGGGCGCCCCCTCCACCCTTGCCGCTGCCTCGTGGCTCTTCTGACTTGCACTCCAAGTCCACTCGGTGTCTTCTAGTCCAAGAAAAATCACTGCGAAAGTTTTATTCTGTTTGGACTCTGTTTGATATTACTTTTCCACGAAGCTAAAAAACAAGGAAAAACAGAAATTGGCACTGGGCTCTAGGTTAATAGGTTAGTCCAAAAATAATATAAAATAGCATAATAATGCATAGAAAACATCCAAAACAGATAATATAATAACATGGAACAATAAAAAATTATAGATACGTTGGAGACGTATCAAGCATCCCCAAGCTTAATTCCCGCTCGTCCTCGAGTAGGTAGATGATAAAAATGGAATTTTTGATGTGGAATGCTACCTAACATATTTATCCATGTAATTTTCTCTATTGTGGCATGAATGTTCAGATCCATAAGATCAAAACAAAAGTTTAATATTGACATAAAAACGATAATACTTCAAGCATACTAGTAAAGCAATCATGTCTTCTCAAAATAACATGGCCAAAGAAAGCTATCCTTACAAAATCATATAGTTTGGCTATGCTCCATCTTCATCACACAAAATATTCAAATCATGCACAACCGCGATGATAAGTGATACGTCTCCAATGCATATATAATTTTTTTATTGTTTCATGCTATTATATTATCTATCTTGGATGTTTTATATGCATTTATATGCTATTTTATATGATTTTTGGGACTAACCTATTAACCTAGAGCCCAGTGCCAGTTTCTGTTTTTCCTTGTTTTTGAGTTTCACAGAGATTATTTTTGGAAAATATAAAAAATACTGGAACTAAAAGATATCAGAGAAGAGCCATGAGGTGTCCACAAGGGTGGAGGGCGCCCCCACCCCTAGGGCGCGCCCTCCATCCTTGTGGGCTCCTCATGGGCCCCCTTGACTTGTTCCCGATGCCAATGCCTCTTATAAATCCCAAAAACCCCAGAACAGAACCTAGATCGGGTGTTCCGCCGCCGCAAGCCTCTCTAGCCACCAAAAACCAATCAGGACCCTATTCCGGCACCCTGCCAGAGGGGGGAATCATCACCGGTGGCCATCTTCATCATCCTAGCGGTCTCCATGACGAGGAGGGAGTAGTTCACCCTCGGGGCTGAGGGTATGTACCAGTAGCTATGTGTTTGATCTCTCTCTCTCTTGTGTTCTTGATTTGGCACGATCTTGATGTACTGCGAGCTTTTCTATTACAGTTGGATCTTATGATGTTTCTCCCCCTCTACCTTCTTGTAATGGATTGAGTTTTCCGTTTGAAGTTATCTTATCGGATTGAGTCTTTAAGGATTTGAGAACACTTGATGTATGTCTTGCATGTGCTTATCTGTGGTGACAATGGGATATTCACGTGATCTACTTGATGTATGTTTTGGTGATCAACTTGCGGGTTCTATGAGCTTGTGAAATTATGCATAGGGGTTGGCACACGTTTTCATCTTGACTCTTTGGTAGAAACTTTGGGGCATGCTTTGAAGTTCTTTCACTAGTGTAGAACCGGGCAATAGCACCGGTTCGTAAGGCCCTTTAGTGCCGGTTTGGTAACCGGCGCTAAAATGTAGGCACTAAAGGCCCCCCCTTTAGTACCGGTTCAGCACGAACCGGTGCTAAAGGGCAACCACGTGGCACGAGCCAGCTTCGGGGGCAGGGAGCCCTTTAGTACCGGTTGGTGTCACCAACCGGTATTAAAATGTTGGGGGGGTTTTGGGTTTATGATTTCTTTTTCATTTAATTTTATGCTTTCCATTTAATTCCTTTTCGTTTGCTGGTATTTTACGATACTACATATTGTACACGTTATGCATATATATAAATAGAATTTCTAGTAGAACCGATCATAATATATATATATATATATATATATATATCATCGAATGTCTCACAACCACCATTAATTAATTCACACATATATACACACATGTATATATATATATATACAATTTCTCCTAATTGGTGCCTTCGGAGCCAGTGGCATTAGCCTAGCTAATTGGTGCCTTCGGAGCACGATAACAATTGGAAGTGGTTCATGGGGGCGGCAGCGGGTAATAGTATTCTCCTTTGGGATCTATGACCTGGTCGAGCAAAAATTCCGCTATTTCCTCTTGAATTGCTTCTATGCGGTCCCGTGCTAGGAGCTTGTCCCGCACCTCTTTGAACTGTTAAGAAGGAGATCAATATGCATGTGTATTAGTTGTGTGACTAGATATCGATAATGGTGTAAAAATTGTGAATAGTGTTCTGACAATCGATATCGTACCCACTCCTGTCTTTGAGATTTGCTCCTTTCGGACGCCATCATGCGAATGTTCTCGCAAACGTAGTATGCACGTAGATCATTCCCCGGCGCCTGCTTCAGGGCCTTTACGAGAATGGAATTTTGATCAGATAATAATTAATCAAGCATGATAATTAAAGAGATGGCAGCTAGCTAGTACTACTTAATTACTTACCTTGGGTCGATACCATTTCAGACTTTGTTTCCATGGGCCTGGAGTGGCCCTGATGAAATTTTCCCAAGCCCTGCCCGCCGACAAAGAAAATGAATAAATGGGTTATTAAATAGTTGTTATCAGGAAATGACGAACTAATTAAATAGGCCGAGATATAGTTAGTAATGATTGAAATTACCTGTTGACTATCCCCTTCACGATGGTGTAGTCACTTGCTTTCTTAAGTAGCGAGTCTAGTACTTCAACTGTTCCTTCATCAACTTTAATGATTAACAAGATCCAGTGAAATCTGCATGCACACACATTTGCATGTCTTAATTAAGCGGGCATATGTAAGCAAAAACATGTAGCTATAGCTAGTAGGGAAAAACAGAATTTGTAGTACAAGACAGTGTGACTCACTGGAAGTTGTAAGGAAGTAGTATATCTTCATTGTATTTGAGTTCCTTGAAGAACTGTAGCATGCTTTCCTCTACACATTTTGTGTGATATGGATCTATTTTCCATGTGTATTCATTAATGGTATTTGGGTCAACGAACCCAATGCCATAGCGTCCACCTTTTTTCATTTCATAAATCTTCATCCTACATAATACCACAGAAAATAATATAGTGAGGATAATTACAGGTAATGATTGATCAAAATGATCAGCTAGCTTGAGACTTAAATTACAGAAAGAAATCACTTACAGACAATAGCAACTGACGATAGATTTGTCGAGTGCGTCTTTATTGTATAGCTGAAAAAGTTCTGAATACTCAACGGTCACAGCTTTCTTATGGTAGTAATGCTCCTCGTTGACATTCACCATGAGGGACTCTCGATTGGAAATCTTGGTAATGTCCATGTACCATTGATGCAATTCATACATTCTCGTTGGGAGCTTATTGACCTCCTTTGGCTCGACCAAAGGTTGGCCCCGGGAATATTTCCGTTTTATTTCCTCCTCTCTAGTCGGAGACATGGGCTCGATATCGAGGAGTTGTCCAACAGTGATCCCGATCGATTCAGCCTGCGCAATATGCTCCTCGGTTATTACCACATCGCCCAGCTCGGGAACGTTAATGGTTTGCCCACAATAATATTGGGCGCGCCTACTCTCATGTGTTGTTGGCACAACAAGAGGGGGGGGGGGTTGATTGCGCCACCTGTTCTCCCAGCTGGGGAACGGTTTTACCGCATTTCTTGCCAGCTGATTTGCTCGAGCTCGAGCTCGCCTCTTTCTGTAGACGTGCTCGATTTAACTTCCTGAGGTGGCGCTCATAGTCTGTGTCAACAGGCTTGGGAGCTGGTGGTCTAGCCATACGAATGAAGTGGTCAATCTTTTCCACAGGCACTTTGTCCCTTGGCGGCGGTGGCGGTTTCGGTGCAAAATGGGCTTCCACCTCGGCCTTCGATATGGCTATGTTTTCCTCCTTGGACTTGTCGTAAGGCCTCTGCGAAAGAGGCGCGAGGCTTGGACCATATTGAAATCGCTTGCCTCCACCTGTACCTGCAGTACTACCTCGACTTGTACCGCTACGCACCATAGCTGAGGCGGCTCTCTTCCATGATTTCTGAGGCGGCGAAGACGGTTGACGTGGCTGAGTTGGAGGAGGAGGAGTGGCCTGAAGCTGTGCCGGACTTGGAGGAGGAGTGGCCTAAAGCTGTGCCGGACTTGGAGGAGGAGTGGCCTGACGCGTTGGTGGACTTGGAGGAGTGGGAGTCTGCTGACTCGGTGGCGGACTGCGACGAGGAGTCGGATGACGTGGTATCGGTGGCCTTCGAAAGATGATGCAATCCTTTCTCCATAGGATGATACGATGGTTGGCCTCTCCTAGTGTGTGCTCATCGTCACCTCCAGGAATGTCAAGCTCTAGCCCTGAATATTGGTCCACCACCTCATCAACCAAGACACGAGCATAGCCCGCTGGAATCGGGTTGCAATGGAAGGTTGCCTCGGGGGGATTTGTAAAAGCAAGGGCGTCCGCCACCTTCATGGATATGTTCTTCATTTTGAAGTGTAGCTCGCAGTTAGTGTTCTCCATGATGTCATCCACTGGGTAGCTATCCAGCAATGCGTTGCCCGGGGCGGAACCCACGCTGCTTCTCGGCATGGATGGGACGGTGCTATCCATTGGTGGATCATCCGCTAGCTGCTGAGGCCCCCTTTGCTGGCTAAGTGAGTCGATCTGCTCCTGCTGCTGGTGGAATTTGATTGCCAAGTCCACGTGCGCTGATTCTAGGACTTGAAGGCGTTCATAGTCTAGCTTCCTCTGCTCCTCCTCCATCTTCCTCTTCTTCTCCTCCGCAATCTTCTTTCTCGCACGGGTTCTATAGTCGGCGTTCCAGTCCGAAAACCCCTCATACCACGGAATAGCACCCATGCCTCGTGTTCTTCCTGGGTGTTCAAGATTTCCCAAGGCACGCGTAAGCTCGTCGTTCTCTCTGTTGGGCTCGAACAACCCGGATCGAGCCTCTTCTATTGCAACAAGTAGCTTATCTCCGGCTCCGTCCAGACATGCCTTCTTCGAAACTTTGCCTGTCTTTGGGTCCAACTCCCCCCCATGCGCATAGAACCAAGTCCTGCACCTGGGGGCCCAGCTCAATGTTTTTGGAGTGACACCTGCATCCAGCATCTCTTTCTCAGACTTATCCCACTTAGGCATTCCCACCGCATAGCCACCTGGCCCCAGCTTATGGAACTTATCCTTTTTTGCGGCATTGGCCTTGTTTATTCTCGACCGTTCCTTAGATAATTCCGAATCCTTGAATTTCACGAAATCGTCCCAATGAGAACTTTGGTTCTCTAGTGTTCCCTCGAATACTGGAGTCTTCCTTCCTCCGTTGATGTACTTGGCCCATTCACGAATCTTGTGGTTCTTGAATGCAACCGCCATCTTCCTAAGAGCAGCGTCCTTGACTTTCTCCACATCTGCATCTATGAAATGATCTGGTAGGGTGAAATGTTCCATGAGCGTTTCCCAAAGCAAATGTTTTTGTCTATCGTCGACAAAAGTAACTCCTGGACGTGGCTTTGCTGGCTCTCTCCATTCTTGAAGGGAGATCGGGAGTTGGTCCTTCACAAGAACTCCGCACTGACGAACGAACTTGTCTGCAATCTTCTTAGGCGTGAATGGTTCGCCATTAGGTCTGATTGCCTCGATATTTTACTTTACGCCCTCCTTCAACTTTTTGTTCAGGCCTCGCTTCGTCCTGTTGCCTGAAGATTTTCTCGATCCGGATGGCTGAAAGAATAAAGATCGATTCGTTAATATATCTTCAAGTCATTTAAAACATGTGATGATCACCAGATGCCTGCTTATATAAATATATATACCTCGCCGGTCTTTGTTGTTTCAAGATCAACATTTTCTTCGTCATGTTCATAGTTCATGACTTCATCAATTCGGTCGTCGCGATCGAATATCATATCACCCTCCCCGGTGTTGTTTAGATATTCGGAGCCATCATAATCTTCTTCATTCCGATCATCATCTGGCCCGCGAGGATTGCGTATGATATTGAACAGGGCCTCTTCTCCCTCTCTGTCGGTATTGTCCGCCATAGCTTTTGTTTAACTAATCCAAAAGAAATATATTCAAATTACAATGCATGGATGCAATCAATTAATAAGGAAAAACTGAATCAATCATAGTACATAATAAGCATCATCGAATATAATCTCGAATACGTCGTCTCGAATAATAGATATAATCTCGAATACATCGTCTCGAGTAATAGATATAATCTCGAATACATCTTCTCGAATAATAGATATAATCTCGAATACATCGTCGGATCATGCGGCGCGGGCGGTGGACACCCAACGAGAAGGAACCCTCACAGGATCATAGCTGAAGCGAGATCCCTGAAGAAACTGCCAGGTATTAGAGAACCTGCCGCCCTCTAACGCAACCATGTAGCGATGGACGTGCTCGTCCTCCTCCCTGACACGGCGACGTACCACCTCCGGCGGGGCCGGCTCCCTCCGCACCAAAATTGGCCCACACGAACGCCACCAAACGAGATCAGGGTCGACGACCGAGGCCGAGTTCCTCATCAAGCGGCGCGCCCCTCCAGGCAGCACCTCCCAGTGCCAGCCCGGCGGAGCCCAGTCCCGGACATGGGTCACCCGGACGTCGTCGCGGACGGGTCGACGGCGAGGATGCGGGCCGGGCATCGTCGAGAACAAATACTAGCTATATGCCCGCAAAAAGTAACATTTTTTTAATGATTGGATTTTGATAACTAAAATTTCTAACATTTCTATATAACTAACATTCCTATAACATTTCTAACAATGCTATATAACTAACATTTCTATAACATTTCTAATACTTCTATAACTAAAAAACAGAAAAAATTATAACATTTCTATATATATAACTAACATTTGTATAACATTTCTAATATTTATATAACTAAAAAAAAGAAAAATTTCTAACTTTTTTATAACTATTTCTATAACTAAAAAACATAAAAATTCCTAACAATTCTAACTTTTCTATAACATTTCTAACAATGCTATATAACTAACTATTTCTATAACTAAAAAAAGAAAAATTTCTAACTTTTTTATAACTATTTCTATAACTAAAAAATAGAAAAATTCCTAACAATTCTAACTTTTCTATAACATTTCTAACAATGCTATATAACTAACTATTTCTATAACTAAAAAAATAAAAATTTCTAACATTTTTATAACTATTTCTATAACTAAAAAACTAAAAAAAATGTATGTGTGTGTGCTCACCGGCGAGGCGAGAGGCGACGGGCGCGGCGACGACGGGGATGGCGACGACGGGGACGGGCCGGGACGGCGACGACGGGGACGGGCCGGGGCGGCGACGACGGGGACGGGGCAGCAATGACGGGGACGGGGATGACGCGCGGGACGGGCATGGACGGCGCGGCGGTGACGACGGGGACGACGGGGCGGCGACGACGGGGACGGGGCAGCGACGAGGGATATGGAGACGGGGGCGGCGGGCGACGGGGCAGAGGAGAAGAAGCAGATGAGAAACTGAAATTTTTGAAGTGTTTAGTTATATAGGATGGACCTTTAGTACCGGTTGGAGCCACCAACCGGTACTAAAAGCCTGTTTTGGCCAGGCCAAGCGGCGGGAACCGCACCCCTTTAGTACCAGGTGGTGGCTCCAACCGGTACTAAAAACCCCCCGTTTAGTACCGGTTTGAGCCACCACCCGGTACTAAAGGGGGTGCGCTGGCGCAGGTGCGGTGCGAAATGTTTAGTCCCACCTCGCTAGCCGAGGGGCGTCCGCACTGGTTTATAAGCCCCAGTGCGGTAGCTCCCTCGAGCTCCTCTCCAAAGCAGGCCTACTGGGCCTAAATGTTCTGTGCTGCCCTGTTGGCCTACTGGGCCTTTGCGGGCCTGCATCCTGGCCCAACAACAGGTTGGGTTTCTAGTCGTATGCAGGCCGCTGTGGCGCAGTAGGTGGGCTTTTTTTTCTTATTTTTTTTGCTTTATTTATTTTTGTTTTATTTATTTTTGAGTTGTTTTTTTGCTGTATTTAGAGTTTCTTTGTGAATATTTTTTATTTAGGTACAAAAAATTACAAACTTTCTGTTAGTACCGGGTAGTTTACAAATTTGAATAGTTTAAATTTTGATTTATTTGAAATTTGTGTGAATAACTTAACTTTGAGAATAGATTTTTCAGTGATTCTTTTTTCTTATGTTTAATATTAGTGTGTTTTATCATTATATTCAATTTGGTAATGCTTAGGTTATTTAAAAAATGAAATGCCTTTTATAACGGATGAGTTTTCATCCGAAACCCTGATATTTCGAAAGAGATTGTCCATTTTGTACACGAAGTGCATCCAGTTTTTGCGGTAACCCTCTCTACTTTTTTGCACATGTTATGTGGGTGAAATTATGATACCATGCCAACTTTCAACCTTTTTTGAGTTCATTTGAAATGCTTTTCAATTTCAGGGTCATTTAGCTTAAAAAAATCAGTAAAGGCATGAAAGAATTTGTTTGCACATAAAATTTCTTCGCGTTTCAAATGCCAAAACACATAACTACCCTAACTATTACAGAGATTCCCTCCTGGATGTGAAACACAGAAGAAAATGATGATAGTGAAGCTGATCACATCCCAGATCTTTGGGTGTGAAACTTTTTCTTCGCGTGTGTCCCTTTGCGCCGTAACCATGGAAAATCTTCATCATTTAACGGGATGCTCGGGTCAATATTCACTCTGAATGGAGCAATTTCATCAAACTTTTCATAATCTTTTGACATGTCTGTCTTGTCATCCACTCCTACGATGTTTCTCTTCCCAGAAAGAACTATGTGCCGCTTTGGCTCATCGTACGATGCATTCTCTTCCTTATCTTTTCTTTTTCTTGGCTTGGTAGACATGTCCTTCACATAGAAAACCTGTGCCACATCATTGGCTAGGACGAATGGTTCATTTGCATACGCAAGATTGTTGAGATCCACTATTGTCATTCCGTACTGCGGGTCTTCTGTTACCCCGCCTCGTGTCATATTGACCCATTTGAACCGAAACAAAGGGACCTTCAAACCACGTCGATAGTCAAGTTCCCATATGTCCTGTATATAACCATAATATGTTTCCTTTCCTGTCTTGGTTTCTGCATCAAAGCGGACACCACTGTTTTGGTTGGTGCTCTTCTTATCTTGGGCGATCGTGTAAAATGTATTACCATTTATCTCGTACCCTTTGAAAGTCATTGTATTTGAAGATGGTAACTGGGACAGCAAGTACAGGTCATCTTCAATAGAGGTGTCATGCATGGTACGTGTCTGCAACCAGCTGGCGAAACTCCTGGTTTGTTCACATGTAATCCAGTCATCAGACTGCTCCGGGTGTTTGGAGTGTAGCAAATTCTTGTGTTCATCCATATACGGAGCCACCAAGGCGGAATTCTGTAGAACTGTGTAGTGTGCTTCAGTGAGAGAATGTTCGTCCATACATATTATTTGTTCCCCTCCTAGCGTGCCTTTTCCATCTAGTCCGCCCTTATGCCGCGATTCAGGAACACCAATCGGCTTAAGGTCAGGAATAAAGTCAATACAAAACTCAATGACCTCCTCATTTTCATGGCCCTTCGAGATGCTTCCTTCTGGCCTAGCACGGTTATGAACATATTTCTTTAAGACTCCCATGAACCTCTCAAAGGGGAACATATTGTGTAGAAATACAGGAGCCAAAACGTTAATCTCTTCGCATAGGTGAACTAGGACGTGCGTCATGATGTTGAAGAAGGATGGTGGGAACACCAACTCAAAACTGACAAGACATTGCACCAAATCATTCTCTAACCTTGGTATGATTTCTGGATCAATTACCTTCTGAGAGATTGCATTGAGAAATGCACATAGCTTCACAATGGCTAATCGAACGTTTTCCGGTAGAAGCCCCCTCAATGCAACCAGAAGCAGTTGCATCATAATCACGTGGCAGTCATGAGACTTTAGGTTCTGGAACTTTTTCTCTTCCATGTTTATTATTCCCTTTATATTCGACGAGAAGCCAGACGGTACATTAATACAAAGCAGGCATTCAAAGAAGATTTCCTTCTCTTCTTTGGCAAGAGCGTAGCTTGCATGACCCTGATGTATGCCGTCTTTTCCGTGCATACGTTGCTGGTCCTCCCGTGCCTCAGGTGTATCTTTTGTCTTCCCATACACGCCCAAGAAGCCAAGCAGGGTCACACAAAGATTCTTCGTCACGTGCATCACGTCGATTGCGGAGCGGACCTCTAGGTCTTTCCAATAAGGCAGGTCCCAAAATATAGATTTCTTCTTCCACATGGGTGCGCGTCCGTCAGCGTCATTCGGAACAGGTTGTCTACCAGGACCCTTTCCAAAGACCACATTAAAATCCTTGACCATATCATGTACATCAGCACCAGTACGGTGGCGAGGCTTCGTCCGGTGATCCGCCTCACCTTTGAAATGCTTGCCTTTCTTTCTTACGCGATGCCTACTCGGAAGAAATCGACGATGTCCCAGGTACACATTCTTCTTACAATTAGCCAAATATATACTATCGGTATCGTCCAAACAGTGCGTGCATGCGCGGTATCCCTTGTTTGTCTGTCCTGAAAGGTTACTGAGAGCAGGCCAATCATTGATGGTCACGAACAGCAACGCCTTTAGGTCAAATTCTTCCCCCATGTGCTCATCCCATGCACGTACACCTGTTCCATTCCACAGTTGTAAGAGTTCTTCAACTAATGGCCTTAGGTACACATCAATGTCGTTGCCGGGTTTCTTAGGGCCTTGGATGAGCACTGGCATCATAATGAACTTCCGCTTCATGCACAACCAAGGAGGAAGGTTATACAAACATAGAGTCACAGGCTAGGTGCTATGGTTGCTGCTCTGCTCCCCAAAAGGATTAATACCATCTGCGCTTAGACCAAACCATACGTTCCTTGCGTCATCTGCAAACTCCTTCTCGTACTTTCTTTCGATTTTTCTCCACTGCGACCCGTCAGTGGGTACTCTCAACTTTCCGTCTTTCTTACGGTCTTCTCTGTGCCATCGCATCGCCTTGGCATGCTCTTTCTTTTGGAACAAATGTTTCAACCGTGGTATTATAGGAGCATACCACATCACCTTGGCAGGAATCTTCTTCCTGGGGCGCTCGCCTCGACATCACCAGGGTCATCGCGGCTGATCTTATAGCGCAATGCACCGCATACCGGGCAAGCGTTCAAATCCTCGTACTCACCGCAGTAGAGGATGCAATCATTAGGGCATGCATGTATCTTCTGCACCTCTAACCCTAGAGGGCAGACAGCCTTGTTTGCTTGGTACGTACTCTCGGGCAATTCGTTGTCCTTTGGAAGCATATCCTTTATCATTACCAGCAACTTTCCAAATCCCTTGTCAGATACACCATTCTCGGCCTTCCATTGCAGCAATTCCAGTGTGGTGCCCAGCTTTTTCTTTTCACCTACGCAATTCGGGTACAACAATTTTTGTGATCCTCTAACATGCGCTACAACTTCTTCTTGTCCAAATCACTTGCGCAGTTTCTCTTTGCATCGGCAATGGCCCGACCTAGATCATCAACGGGATCATCCGATGCCTCTTCTTCAGCTTCTTCCCGCATTGCCGGCTCAACTTCTTCCCGCATTACCGGCTCAGCTTCTTCCCTCATTGTTGTATCATCGTATTCAGGGAACCCATGGCCAGGATAGCTGTCGTCGTCCTCTTCTTCTTCATTGTCTTCCATCCTAACCCCTCTTTCTCCATGCTTGGTCTAAACATTATAGTGGGGCATGAAACCGGACTCAAACAGGTGGACATGAATGGTTCTTGACGTAGAGTAATTGCGACCATTCTTACAGCCAGCACATGGACACTGCATAAAACCATCCGCTCGCTTGTTTTCCTCAGCCGCAAGCAGAAAAGTACGCACGCCATTAATGAACTCGGGAGAGCATCGGTCATCGTACATCCATTGCCGGCTCATCTTCAATACACAACACCGAAAACATCAAATTAATACAATACATAAAGTTCATACATAAAGAGCATACAACACTTCAATGCAACAAACAAATAACTCTCTAGCTAAAGAATTTAAATGCAACAACAAATGCGATCATGATCGCAACTAAGGTAACAATTGATCCAACAGCATAATGATACCAAGCCTCACTATGAATGGCATATTTTCTAATCTTTCTAATCTTCAAGCGCATTTTCTCCATCTTAATCTTGTGATCATCGACGACATCAGCAACATGCAACTCCAATTCCATCTTCTCCCCCTCAATTCTTTTCAATTTTTCCTTCAAATCCTCGTTTTCTCTTTCAACTAAATTTAACCTCTCGACAATAGGGTCGGTTGGAATTTCGGGTTCAACTACCTCCTACATACAAGTATCTATGTCAACTTGATGGGCATAATTTGTCATAAACACGAAATGCAATGAATAGTTTTAAAAGAGAATATACCACATCCGAATCATAACCCGAACGAGGGCTGACGGGGACGGATATCAAAACCATGGCACTATGCATAACAAACAACGTATGGGTAAGATAATTATACGAGTAACTATATATCCAAATCACACAAACATCATTTTTTTAATATAAAACCTCATGAACAAGAGGCTCACCACAAGGTGGTGCCAGCGACGGGACGTTGCGAGCGATCGATGGTGGTTACGATGGAGATTTAGAAGGTACTAAGTAAACCACACCTACATATGCAAAACTAAGTGTTATTTTTGACCTCAAATTGCATATAAATCAAATACTAGCACATGTATATAATTCCTCCCAAATTACTAAACTCAAAAATCAATCACTATATAAAGCATTGGACGAGCTAATCTAGAAATGAGAGATGAAAGGAAAGAGTTGCTAACCTTTGTGATCATTTGAATGGATGGGGGCCTTCAAATCTTGGGCAAAATGTGTGATGAGCTTCAGAGGAAGAGGGAAAAGAACAGAGAGGAGAGGGGAAAGGGGAAGAACAGAGCGAGCTCGGGTGGATGAAGGGTCTATGTAGGACGACCTTTAGTACCGGTTCGTGATACAACCCGGTACTAAAGGTGCTGGAGGGGCCACGGACTGACAACATCCTGCCACCACTCACTTTAGTACCGGTTCGTGGCACGAACCGGTGCTAAAGGTTCGCCATGAACCGGTACTAATGAGAGCGGCCCGGCTAGCCTTTGGAACCGGCACTAATGTACACATTAGTGCCGGCTCAAATTCAAACCGGCACTAATGTGCTTCACGTTTGACCCTTTTTCTACTAGTGTTTGTATTGAATAGATGAATCTGAGATTGTGTGATGCATATCGTATAATCAAACCCACGGATACTTGTGGTGACATTGAAGTATCTAGGTGACATTAGGTTTTGTTTGATGTGTATCTTAAGGTGTTATTTTAGTATGAACTCTACGGCTGTTTGTGACACTTATAGTAATAGCCCAACAGATCGATCAGAAAGAGTAACTTTGAGGTGGTTTCGTACCCTACAATAATCTCTTATTTTATTCTCTGCTATTAGTGACTTTGGAGTGACTCTTTGTTGCACGTCGAGGGATTGTTATATGATCTAATTATGTTATCATTGTTGAGAGAACTTGCACTAGTGAAAGTATTAATCCTAGGCCTTGTTTCCAAGCATTGCAATACCATTTTAGCTATTAGTTACCTTGCTGTTTTTATATTTTCAGATTACAAAAACCTATATCTGCCATCCATATTGCACTCATATCACCATCTCTTCGCCGAACTAGTGCATCTATATAATTTACCATTGTATTGGGTGTGTTGGGGACACAAGAGACTCTTTGTTATTTGGTTGCAGGGTTGTTTGAGAGAGACCATCTTCATCCTACGCCTCCCATGCATTGATAAACCTTAGGCCATCCACTTGAGAGAAATTTGCTACTGTCCTACAAAACTCTACGCTTGGAGGCCCAACACGAGTCTACAAGAAGAAGGTTGCGTAGTAGACATAAAGCTCTTTTCTGGCGCCGTTGCCAGAGAGGTTAGTGCTTGAAGGTATATCTTTAGATCTTGCAATTGAATCTTTTAGTTCCTTGTTTTATCACTAGTTTAGTCTATAAAATAAAATTACAAAAAATGGAATTGAGGTTGCCTCATATGCTTCATCTTTTTAATGTCTTCCGTGAAAATAAGGATTTCGATAATTGTGCCAAAGTGTTAGAAGAAGAATGCATTAAAATGTTTGGCACTAAATCTTTGAATGATGAGCATGATTGCAATGTTGTTAGTATGAATTCTTTGAATATCCATGATGCTAATGATATGCAAAGCTACAAGCTTGGGGATGCTATGTTTGATGAAGATGATATTTTTAGTCCCCCACGTTTTTATGAGCAAATTTATTTTGATAATAGCATGCCTCCTATTTATGATGATTATATTGATGAAAGTGGGTTTGGAAGAGTGTCAACTTTAGGAAGTAATGATCGCACTATTTTGGAGGGTGTTGAATCTTTTCATAATATTGATAAAAGTGGATTTGGAGAGGTCATGCCTTTATTTAGTGATGAATCCACTATTTCGGAAGAGGTTCCAATTGATTACGAGAACAAAGTTGCTATCTATGATGATTATTGTGATGACATGTATGCTATAAGGAATAATGATAAACATGAAACTTGTCATCATGATTTTAATTTTCAATTGGATTATGCCTGCCATGATAGTTATTTTGTTGAATTTGCTCCTCCCACTATTCCGAATGAGAAGAATTTTGCTTATGTGGAGAGTAGTAAAATTTCTATGCTTGTGCATAATGAAAATAATGCTTCTTGTGATGGTTATATTGTTGAATTAATTCATGATTCTACTAAAAATTATTATGAGAGAGGAACATATGCTTGTACGTATCTCAATAATATCAAGTTTCCTTGAAAATCTTGAAGTTTTGCTTGTTTTACCATCCTATGCAAGTTGAATCTTATTCCCATAAGTTGTTTGCTCACAAAATCCCTATGCATAGGAAGTGGGTTAGACTTAAATGTTCTAGTCATATGCTTTATGATGCTCCCATTATGTTTCAATTCTTCTCTTTTATTTGAGCATCATTGTCATCATCATGCCTAGCTAAAAAGGCATTAAAGAAAAGCGCTTGTTGGGAGATAACCCAACATTTATACCTACTGTTTTTGTATGTCCACATGATTAAGCTACTGTAGTAATCATGTTTTATAGCTTTTGTTTCAATGAAGTGCCAAGTAAGACCTTTGGGATGATCTATGGTGATAGTTGATTAGATCTTGCTGAAAAACAGAAACTTTTGTGCTCATGAAAACAATTCTCATTTTTAACAAGAGCGCGATAAAATACTGATTCTTTTTGCAAAAGATTAATAAACAAATTTCTCAGGCTTTCCTAATTTTTCAGAATTTTTGGACTTATATAAGTATTCGAGAGTTACAGATTACTACAGACTGTCCTGTTTTTGATAGATTCTGTTTTCGATGCATACTTTGCTTGTTTTCTAGTTTCTATGGCTTATATTGCTTATTATAAATTGTAGAAATGATAGGTTACAGTAGGCATCATGTGAGAAAAATTATGAATCTTGTCTTGACAGTACCTAAGATGTGATTTGCTTTATTATACTAACAGAGCTTACGAGTTTTTTTGTTAAGTTTTGTGTTGTGAAGTTTTCAAGTTTTGGGTAAAGATTCGATGGACTATGGAATAAGGAGTGGCAAGAGCCTAAGATTGGGGATGCCTAAGGCACCTCAAGATAATATTCAAGGACAACCAAGCATCTAAGCTTGGGGATGCCCCGGATGGCATCCCCTCTTTAGTCCTCGCTCATCGGTAACCTTACTTGAAGCTATATTTTTATTCACCACTTGATATTTTTTTGCTTGGAGTGTCATTTTCTTTTCTTAGGATTTTCTTGCTTTTATTTATAGTAATGTTTTTCATCTTTTAGTTCAATAAAAAGGTCAATTATAGCCCTTACCATGCTTATTTTTCAAGTCCATATGTTGCTGTTTTAAAAACAGAAAGTTTGCTGTTATGTTTTGAATATTTATGAATAGTTAGAACATGATAAAATCCTAAATTTTTTACAAAATTAGTAACAACAAATTATCTACAGTGTGATAATTTTTCAGAATTTTTGGAGTTAAAGAAGTATGATTCCTCCTGCATTCTTTATAGACTGTCCTGTTTTGATAGATTACTGTTATGTTTGCATTGATTGCATATGTTTGCTTGTTTAATGATTCTATTTGAGGATATGAGTGTTAAATATGCAGGCGAGTTTAGTAGGCACAAATAATAATTTTAGTGATTTGCTACAGTAGAGAATGATAAAGTTTATGCATTGATTTATACTAACTTATCTCACGAGTTCTTGTTGAGTTTTGTGTGGATGAAGTTTTTAAGATTTATGGAAACCGCGATATGAAAGGAATTAAGGAGACACAAAAGCTCAAGCTTGGGGATGCCCAAGGCATCTCAAGTTAATATTTCAAGAAGTCTCAATCATCTAAGCTTGGGGATGCCCCGGTTGGCATTCCACCTTTCTTCTTCTACAATGATCGGTTATTATCGGTTGAGCCTAAGTTTTTGCTTCTTCACATGATATGTGCTATCCTTGCAATGACACTTTATTTTGTTTTGCTTGCTATTTGAATAAACTACTCAAGATCTGAAATACTTAAATGGGAGAGATTATGCACATAGCTAAATAATTATTTGACTACTCATTGATTTTCACTTATATCTTTTGGAGTAGTTTGTCATTTACTCACGTGCTTCACCTATATCCTCTGAGTAAATGGTTGAATGAATTGAATATCATAAATATGAAATTCTATATGTTTCATATGCTTGTCCCATGGGGAGTAATGACTTCACATAGAAGAAGTAGAGGTGGTAAATTTATTGAAAGTTAGCAAACATGGTATTTCTTGGTCACTTGAACAATTCATGAAAGAATATTGAAGGAAGAGGGATTTCACATATAAATATACTATCTTGGACATCTTCTATGATTGTGAGCCCCATTATTATTTTCAAACTTGATCAAATTAGTTGAAGTTGGACAAGGAAGACAACATAATGAGTTATGCTTGGGTATATTTGTATAGAAGTTATACTGTTATGGATCCTCCAACGTGTGGTGCTTGCTATTTAGAATCTTTTGCTAGCCTAAATTTTTGTACTAAGCGGGAATACTGCTTGTGCATCCAAATTCCTTGAACCAAGTTTCTTCCATGAGTGTCCACCATATCTACCTATATGTGGTATTTACCTACCGTTCCAAGTAAATTTGCATGTGCCATATTCTAAACCTTCAAATAATAATCTGTTTTGTATGCCCGAATCGCTCATGTAGCTACTAGGGGCTGTCAGTATATTCCATGCAAGGTGGGTTATTCTCACGATGAGTGTTTATTCACTTATCATTCACGAGAGAGTGGCTGGTAATTGGGATGCCCAGTCCTAAGATCAAAAGATCAAAAACAAAATCACAAATAAATTAAACAAAACTCCCCGATGATTATTGATAGCTTGGCGGAAACCATTTTTTCGGACCAGCCGTGGAATGTGATTGTTGGTGGAGGGGGGGGGGTAAATCTTTACCTTTCTGTTTGGGAGCCGCCTATAATGTATCTAGTATGGAAGATATTGGGAACTCTTGGTTGTTATGTTGACAATGAAAGCATACCTCTCAAAATTATTTTCATCTATGTTTTAAAAGCTTCGAGCTCTAGCACCTCTACATATCCCTGCTTCCCTCTGTGAAGGGCCTACCTTTTACTTTTATGCAAGAGTCAGTAGTATTCCTTCTCATTCAAACCTACTCTTTAGTTGGCAAGCATCATGTGATGGGGAAAGATCTAAGCATATATGGCCATTCAAATATATTTGATCATGAATTATTATTGTTGACAATTATCTATATGATAAATAAGTTGGGAGGCGGAACATTAAGCCCCTATCTTTCTCTGTGTTCAATTGATGCTATTTGTCGTAAAAATATGCTCTGTTAGCAATCATGGAAGACTATGATAGTTGAGTATGTTGGATTTGCTAAATCAAAGATCTTAAATGGACCCTTCCTGAAAATAAGATGAATTGCAATTGTTTGATGACTGAGAACATAGTTTGTTAGTTTTCAAGAAAGTTTATGATCTATGATTTAACATGTGAACAGCTTGTTACTTGATCATGAGAAGCTTTATGATATGAGCTACTGTTATGATACGTAATGATGCTAGAAAAAGTGATTGAAATTATCATTGATCAAACTTGTGTACTTGATACATTCCACATCAAAAATACTATTTTTTAGCATTTACCTACTCGAGGACAAGCAGGAATTAAGCCTGGGGATGCTTGATACGTCTCCAACATATCTATAATTTTTTATTGTTCGATGCTATTATATTATCTATCTTGGATGTTTATATGCATTTATATGCTATTTATATGATTTTTGGGACTAACCTATTAACCAAGAGTCCAGTGCCAGTTTCTATTTTTTCCTTGTTTTTGAGTTTCACAGAAAAGGAATATCAAACGGAGTCCAATTGACTTGAAAATTTACAGAGATTATTTTTGGAAAATATAAGAAAATACTAGAATGAAAAGATATCGGAGGAGAGCCACGAGGCGTCAACAAGGGTGGAGGGCGCCTCCACCCCCCTAGGGCGCGCCCTCCGTCCTTGTGGGCTCCTCGTGGGCCCCCTTGACTTGTTCCCGACGCCAATGCCTCTTATTAATCCCAAAACCCCCAGAACAGAACCTAGATCGGGAGTTCCGCCGCCGCAAGCCTCTGTAGCCACCAAAAACCAATCGGGACCCTGTTCCGGCACCCTGCCGGAGGGGGGGGGAATCGTCACCGGTGGCCATCTTCATCATCCCTGCGGTCTCCATGACGAGGAGGGAGTAGTTCATCCTCGGGGCTGAGGGTATGTACCAGTAGCTATGTGTTTGATCTCTCTCTCTCTCGTGTTCTTGATTTGGCACGATCTTGATGTACCGCGAGCTTTGCTATTATAGTTGGATCTTATGATGTTTCTCCTCCTCTACCTTCTTGTAATGGATTGAATTTTCCATTTGAAGTAATCTTATCGGATTGAGACTTTAAGGATTTGAGAACACTTGATGTATGTCTTGCATGTGCTTATCTGTGGTGACAATGGGATATTCACGTGATCTACTTGATGTATGTTTTGGTGATCAACTTGCGGGTTCTGTGACCTTGTGAACTTATGCATAGGGGTTGGCACACATTTTTGTCTTGACTCTTCAGTAGAAAGTTTGGGGCACTCTTTGAAGTTCTTTGTGTTGAATAGATGAATCTGAGATTGTGTGACGCATATCGTATAATCAAACCCACGGATACTTGTGGTGACATTGAAGTATCTAGGTGACATTAGGTTTTGTTTGATGTGTGTCTTAAGGTGTTATTTTAGTACGAACTCTAGGCTATTTGTGACACTTATAGGAATAGCCCAATATATCGATCAGAAAGAATAACTTTGAGGTTGTTTCGTACCCTTCAATATTCGTTTATTCTCCACTGTTAGTGACTTTGGAGTGACTCTTTGTTTCACATTGAGGGATTGTTATATGATCTAATTATGTTATCATTGTTGAGAGAACTTGCACTAGTGAAAGTATGAACCCTAGGCCTTGTTTCCAAGCATTGCAATACCTTTTTTGCTCACTTTTATCATTAGTTACTTTGTTGTTTTTATATTTTCATATTACAAAAACCTATATCTACCATCCATATTGCACTCGTATCAGCATCTCTTCGCCAAACTAGTGCACCTTTACAATTTACCATTGCATTGGGTGTGTTGGGGACACAAGAGACTCTTTGTTATTTGGTTGCAGGGTTGTTTGAGAGAGACCATCTTCATCCTACGCCTCCCACAGATTGATACCTTATGTCATCCACTTGAGGGAAATTTTCTACTGTCCTACAAAACTCTGCGCTTGGAGGCCCAACATGAGTCTACAAGAAGATGGTTGCGTAGTAGACATCAACAAGCCAAGAAATTGTTTCATACTTTTGATGTTCTCAAAATTTTTGAACTATCACGCAATACATGAGTGTGAGCCATGGACATAGCACTATAAGTGGAATAGAATATGGTGGTTGTAGAGAAGACAAAAAGAAGGAGATAGTCTCACATCAACTAGGCGTATCAATGGTCTATGCAGATGCCCATCAATATATATCAATGTGAGTGAGCAGGGATTGCCATGCAATGGATGCACTAGAGATATAAGTGTATGAAAGCTCAAAAATAAATTAAGTGCGTGTGCATCCAACTCGCTTGGTAATGAAGACCTAGGGCAATTCATTGGAATATACAAGCCAAGTCCTATAATGAAAATTTCCAACTAGTATATGAAAGTGACAACATATGAGACTCTCTATCATGAAGATCATGATGCTACTTTGAAGAAAAAGTGTGGAAAAAGGATAGTAACATTGCCCCTTCTCTCTTTTCTATCATTTTTTCTCCTTTTTCTCTATTTTTATTGGTGGGCTTCTTGGCCTCTTTTATTTTTTGTAAAGTCCGGAGGCTCATCCCAACTTGTGAGGGAATCATAGCTTCCATCATCCTTTCCTCACATGGGACAATGCTCTAATAATGATGATCATCACACTTTTATTTACTTATAACTCAAGAATTACAATTCGATATTTAGAGAAAAATATGACTCTATATGAATGCCTCCAGCGGTGTACCGGGGTGTGCAATGAATCAAGAGTGACATGTATGAAAATTATGAACGATGGCTTTGCCACAAATACTATGTCAACTACATGATCATGCAAAGAAGTATTTCTACAATCCACAATTACTCACTATCATGACTCTAATATCACCATTCTCATATATCAAAACAATCATAAGGAATCAAACTTCTCATAGTATTTAATGCACTTTATATGAAAGTTTTTATTATATCCCTCTTGGATGCCTATCATATTAGGACTAAATTCATAACCAAAGCAAATTACCATGCTGTTTAAAGAGAATCTGAAAATAATATAAGTGAAGCATGAGAGTCCAATAATTTCTACAAAATAAAACCACCGTCGTGCTCTAAAAAGATATAAGTGAAGCACTAGAGCAAAATTGCCTAGCTGAAAAGATATAAGTGAAGCACATAGAGTATTCTAATAAATCACGATTCATGCGTGTCCCTCTCAAAAGGTGTGTACATCAAGAATTATTGTGGCAAACTAAAAATCAAAGACTCATATCATACAAGACACTCCAAGAAAAACACATAACATGTGGTGAATAAAAATATAGCCTCAAGTAAAGTTACCGATAAACGAAGACGAAAGAGGGGATGCCTTCCGGGGCATCCCCATGCTTAGGCTCTCGGTTGTCCTTGAATATTACCTTGGGTTCCTTGGGAATACGCAAGCTTAGGATCTTGCCACTCCTTATTCCATAGTCCATCAAATCTTTACCCAAAACTTGAAAACTTCACAACACAAAACTCAACAAAAAACTCACGAGATCCGTTAGTATAGGAAAATAAAATCACCACTTTTGGTACTATTGTGAACTCATTATTTATTTAAATTGGTGTAATATCTAATCTATTCCAACTTCTCCATAGTTCATACCCCCCGCGCCCCGATACTACCCATAGATTCATCAAAATAAGCAAACAACACAAAGAAAACAGAATCTGTCAAAAACAGAACAATCTGTAGTAATCTGTAACTCTCGAATACTTTTGTAACTCAAAAAATTCTGAAAACTTAGGAAAACCTAGGAAATTTGTATATTAATATTATTCAAAAAGAATTAGTATTTTACCATGCTTCTGTTAAAAATGAGAATTATTTTCCTGGGTGCGAAAGTTTCTGTTTTTCAGCAAGATCAAATCAACTATCACCGTAAGCCATCCCAAAGGTCTTACTTGGCACAAACACTAATTAAAATACATCTAACCAGCGGCTAGATAAATTATTTATTCAAAAATAGGAACTAATAATATTGGGTTGTCTCCCAACAAGCACTTTTACTTAAAGCCTTTTAGCTAGGCATTGAGATTCCAATGAAGCTCACATGAAAGATAACAATTGAAACACGAAGAGAGCATCTTGTAGCAAGTAAAAAACACATCTAAGTCTAACATACTTCCTATGCATAGGCATCATATAGGAAAACAAATTATCAAGACAAGCAAAACTAGCATATGCAAGGGAGAAGAAAGAAACCATAGCAATCTCAACATAACGATAGGTAATTTAGTAACATGAAAATTTCTACAACCATATTTTCCTCTCCCATAATAATTACATGTAGGATCATAATCAAATTAAAAAATATAGCTATCACATAACATATTCTATAGATGATCCACATGCATGCAAAGTTGACACTCTTCCAAAATAGTGGGATTAACATTAACTAAAGTCATGACCTCTCCAAACCCACTTTTATCAAAAAAATCATGAGATTGATCATACTCCGAAGTAGTGGGATCATTATTACCTAGAGTTGACACTCTTCCAAACCCAATTTCAATATTATTGCAAACATATTCATCATTAGGCTTAACTAAATTTTCAAGCTCGTAGGAAGAATCACCCCAATCATGATCATTACAATAACTAGTGGACATAGCAAAATTAGCATCCCCAAGCTTAGGGTTTTGCATATTATTAGCACAATTGACATTTATAATAACATCATTGCAATCATGCTTTTCATTCAAGGAGCTATCGTGAATCACTTCGTAAATTTCTTCTTTTAGCACTTCATCACAATTTTCGGATTCACGAATTTGAAGAAAAACTTGATAAAGATCATCTAGTGCACACAATTCACCAGCAATTGGTTCATCATAATTGGATCTCTTAAAAAGATTAGCAAGTGGACGAGGATCCATAAACCCTTTGCTTTTGATTTTCAATAAACACACAATTATACCAAGCAAATGAGCAAACAAACCAAGTAAGACATAAGGGCAAACGAAAAGGTGAAAGAAGGCGAATAAAAAGGCAAACATTTTCGAAAATCATTTTAGAAGTGGGGAGAGGAAAACGAAAGGCGAATGGCGAATAATGTAATGAAATAGATGAGAGTTTATGATGTGTCTTGGTAGGCTTGGCGTTGATCTCCCCGGCAATGGCGCTAGATATTCTTTCTGCTACTTCTTGAGCTTGTGTTGGTTTTTCCCTTGAAGAGGAAAGGGTGATGCATCACAGTAGAGATAAGTATTTCCCTCAGTTAAGAACCAAGGTATCAATCCAGTAGGAGAAAAGCGCAAGTCCCCAATAGATGCACCTGCACAAACAATCAAACACTTGCACCGTACGCGATAAAGGGGTTGTCAATCCCTTCACGGAATAGTAAATCGGAAACTAATATTATGGAAAATAGACCGGGGGCCATAGGTTTCACTAGAGGGTTATCTCTTGAAGGCAAATAATACGGTGGGTGAACAAATTACTGTTGAGCAATTGATCCAAGGCAATGATTATGCAATATAGGCATCACGTCCGTGTCAAGTAGACCGACTCCTACCTGCATCTACTACTATTACTCCACACATCGACTGACTCCTGACTGCATCTAGAGTATTAAGTTCATAAAGAACAGAGTAACACTTTAAGTAAGATGACATGATGTAGAGGAATAAACTCAAGCAATATGATGTAAACCCCATCTTTTTATCCTCGATGGCAACAATACAATATGTGCTTCGCTACCCCTACTTTGTCACTAGGTGAGGACACCGCAAGATTGAACCCAAAGCTAAGCACCTCTCCCATTGCAAGAAAAACCAATCTAGTTGGCCAAACCAAACCCATAATCTGAAGAGAAATACAAATATATCAAATAATGCATATAAGAATTCCAAGAAGATTCAAATAATATTCATAGATAAGCTGATCATAAATCCACAATCCATCGGATCTCGACAAACACACCGCAAAAGAAGATTGCATCGGATAGATCTCCAAGAACATCGAGGATAACATGGTATTGAGAATCTAAGAGAGATAGAAGAAGCCATCTAGCTACTAGCTATGGACCTGTAGGTGTTGGGTTTCGTAGTAATTTCAAAAAATTTCCTACGCACACGCAAGATCATGGTGATGCATAGCAACGAGAGGGGGGAGTGTGATCTACGTACCCTTGTAGATCGACAACGGAAGCGTTAGCACAACGTGGTTGATGTAGTCGTACGTCTTCACGGCCCGACCGATCAAGCACCGAAACTACGACACCTCCGAGTTTTAGCACACGTTCAGCTCGATGACTATCCCCGGACTCCGATCCAGCAAAGTGTCAAGGAAAAGTTCCGTCAACACGACGGCGTGGTGACGATCTTGATGTTCTACTGTCGCAGGGCTTCGCCTAAGCACCGCTACAATATTATCGAGGACTATGGTGGAAGGGGGCACCGCACATGGCTAAGAATATGATCACGTGGATCAACTTGTGTGTCAAGGGGTCCCCCCTGCCCCCGTATATAAAGGATCAAGGGGAGGAGGCCGGCCGGCCCTCTATGGCGCGCCAAGGAGGAGTCCTCCTCCTAGTAGAAGTGGGACTCCTACTAGGAGGGGGAAAGAAGTGGGGAGGGAGAGGAAAAGGGGGGGTGCCGCCCCCCCTCTCCTAGTCCAATTCGGACCAGGGGGGAGGAGGCGCGCAGCCCACCTCTGGCTGCCCCTCTCTCTCTCCACTAAGGCCCATATGGCCCATTAATTCTCCTGGGGGGGTTCCGGTAACCCTCCGGCTCTCCGGTTTTCTCCCAAAATCACCCGGAACACTTCCGGTGTCTGAATATAGCCGTCCAATATATCAATCTTCGTGTCTCGACCATTTTGAGACTCCTCGTCATGTCCGTGATCACATCCGGGACTCCAAACTAACTTCGGTACATCAAAACTCATAAACTCATAATATAACTGTCATCGAAACCTTAAGCGTGCGGACCCTACGGGTTCGAGAACAATGTAGACATGACCGAGACACGTCTCCGGTCAATAACCAATAGCGGAACCTAGATGCTCATATTGGCTCCTACATATTCTATGAAGATCTTTATCGGTCAGACCGCATAACAACATACGTTGTTCCCTTTGTCATCGGTATGTTACTTGCCCGAGATTCGATCGTCGGTATCTCAATACCTAGTTCAATCTCGTTACTGGCAAGTCTCTTTACTCGTTCCGTAATACATCATCTCGCAACTAACTCATTAGTTGCAATGCTTGCAAGGCTTATGTGATGTGCATTACCGAGAGGGCCCAGAGATACCTCTCCGACAATCGGAGTGACAAATCCTAATCTCGAAATACGCCAACCCAACACGTACCTTTGGAGACACCTGTAGAGCACCTTTATAATCACCCATTTACGTTGTGACGTTTGGTAGCACACAAAGTGTTCCTCCGGCAAACGGGAGTTGCATAATCTCATAGTGATAGGAACATGTATAAGTCATGAAGAAAGCAATAGCAACATACTAAAAGATCGGGTGCTAAGCTAATGGAATGGGTCATGTCAATCAGATCATTCACCTAATGATGTGATCCCGTTAATCAAATAACAACTCCTTGTTCATGGTTAGGGAACATAACCATCTTTGATTAACGAGCTAGTCAAGTAGAGGCATACTAGTGACACTTTGTTTGTCTATGTATTCACACATGTATTATGTTTCCGGTTAATACAATTCTAGCATGAATAATAAACATTTATCATGATATAAGGAAACAAATAATAACTTTATTATTGCTTCTAGGGCATATTTCCTTCAGTCTCCCACTTGCACTAGAGTCAACAATCTAGATTACACAGTAACGATTCTAACACCCATGGAGCCTTGGTGCTGATCATGTTTTGCTCGTGGAAGAGGCTTAGTCAACGGGTCTGCAACATTCAGATCCGTATATATCTTGCAAATCTCTATGTCTCCCACCTAGACTAGATCCCGGATGGAATTGAAGTGTCTCTTGATGTGCTTGGTTCTCTTGTGAAATCTGGATTCCTTTGCCAAGGCAATTGCACCAGTATTGTCACAAAAGATTTTCATTGGACCCAATGCACTAGGTATGACACCTAGATCGGATATGAACTCCTTCATCCAGACTCCTTCATTTGCTGCTTCCGAAGCAGCTATGTACTCCGCTTCACATGTAGATCCCGCTACAACGCTTTGTTTAGAACTGCACCAACTGACAGCTCCACCGTTTAATGTAAACACGTATCCGGTTTGCGATTTAGAATCGTCTGGATCAGTGTCAAAGCTTGCATCAACGTAACCTTTTACGATGAGCTCTTTGTCACCTCCATATATGAGAAACATATCCTTAGTCCTTTTCAGGTATTTCAGGATGTTCTTGACCGCTGTCCAGTGATCCACTCCTGGATCACTTTGGTACCTCCCTACTAGACTTATGGCAAGGCACACATCAGGTCTGGTACAAAGCATTGCATACATGATAGAGCCTATGGCTGAAGCATAGGGAACATCTTTCATTTTCTCTCTATCTTCTACAGTGGTCGGGCATTGAGTCTTACTCAACTTCACACCTTGTAACACAGGCAAGAACCCTTTCTTTGCTTGATCCATTTTGAACTTCTTCAAAACTTTGTCAAGGTATGTGCTTTGTGAAAGTCCAATTAAGCGTCTTGATCTATCTCTATAGATCTTAATGCCTAATATGTAAGCAGCTTCACCGAGGTCTTTCATCGAAAAACTCTTATTCAAGTATCCCTTTATGCTATCCAGAAATTCTATATCATTTCCAATTAGTAATATGTCATCCACATATAATATTAGAAATGTTACAGAGCTCCCACTCACTTTCTTGTAAATACAGGCTTCTCCAAAAGTCTGTATAAACCCAAATGCTTTGATCACACTATCAGAGCGTTTATTCCAACTCCGAGAGGCTTGCACTAGTCCATAAATGGATCGCTGGAGCTTGCACACTTTGTTAGCTCCCTTTGGATTGACAAAACCTTCTGGTTGCATCATATACAACTCTTCTTCCAGAAATCCATTCAGGAATGCAGTTTTGACATCCATCTGCCAAATTTCATAATCATAAAATGCGGCAATTGCTAACATGATTCGGACAGACTTAAGCATCGCTACGGGTGAGAAGGTCTCATCGTAGTCAATCCCTTGAACTTGCCGAAAACCTTTTGCGACAAGTCGAGCTTTGTAGACAGTAATATTACCGTTAGCGTCAGTCTTCTTCTTGAAGATCCATTTATTCTCAATTGCTTGCCGATCATTGGGCAAGTTAACCAAAGTCCATACTTTGTTCTCATACATGGATCCCATCTCAGATTTCATGGCTTCAATCCATTTTGCGGAATCTGGGCTCACCATCGCTTCTTCATAGTTCGTAGGCTCATCATGATCTAGTAGCATGACTTCCAGAACAGGATTACCGTACCACTCTGGCGCGGATCTTACTATGGTTGATCTACGAGGTTCAGTAGTATCTTATTCTGAAGTTTCATGATCATCATCATTAGCTTCCTCACTAACTGGTGTAGGTGTTACAGAAACAGTTTTCTGTGAAGCACTACTATCCAATAAGGGAGCAGGTACAGTTACCTCGTCAAGTTCTACTTTCCTCCCACTCACTTCTTTCGAGAGAAACTCCTTCTCCAGAAAGTTTCCGAATTTAGCAATAAAAGTCTTGCCTTCGGATTTGTGATAGAAGGTGTATCCAATAGTCTCCTTTGGATATCCTATGAAGACACATTTCTCCGATTTGGGTTCGAGCTTATCAGGTTGAAGCTTTTTCACATAAGCATCGCAGCCCCAAACTTTCAGAAATGACAACTTTGGTTTCCTGCCAAACCACAGTTCATAAGGCGTCGTCTCAACGGATTTTGATGGTGCCCTATTTAACGTGAATGCGGCCGTCTCTAGAGCGTATCCCCAAAACGATAGTGGTAAATCAGTAAGAGACATCATAGATCGCACCATATCTAGTAAAGTACGATTACGACGTTCGGACACACCATTACGCTGTGGTGTTTCGGGTGGCGTGAGTTGCGAAACTATTCCACAATTTTTCAAATGTACACCAAACTCGTAACTCAAATATTCTCCTCGACGATCAGATCGTAGAAACTTTATTTTCTTGTTACGATGATTTTCAACTTCACTCTGAAATTCTTTGAACTTTTCAAACGTTTCTGACTTATGTTTCATTAAGTAGATATACCCATATCTGCTTAAGTCATCTGTGAAGGTGAGAAAATAACGATATCCGCCACGAGCTTCAATATTCATCGGACCACATACATCTGTATGTATGATTTCCAACAAATCTGTTGCTCTCTCCATAGTACCGGAGAACAGTGTTTTAGTCATCTTGCCCATGAGGCACGGTTCGCAAGTACCAAGTGATTCATAATCAAGTGGTTCCAAAAGTCCATCAGTATGGAGTTTCTTCATGCGCTTTACATCGATATGACCTAAACGGCAGTGCCACAAATAAGTTGCACTATCATTATCAACTCTGCATCTTTTGGCTTCAACACTATGAATATGTGTGTCACTACTATCGAGATTCAATAAAAATAGACCACTCTTTAAGGGTGCATGACCATAAAAGATATTACTCATATAAATAGAACAACCATTATTCTCAGATTTAAATGAATAACCGTCTCGCATCAAACAAGATCCAGATATAATGTTCATGCTTAACGCTGGCACCAAATAACAATTATTTAGGTCTAATATTAATCCCGAAGGTAGATGTAGAGGTAGCGTGCCGACTGCGATCACATCGACTTTGGAACCGTTTCCCATGCACATCATAACCTCGTCCTTAGCCAATCTTCGCTTAATCCGTAGTCCCTGTTTTGAGTTGCAAATATTAGCAACAGAACCAGCATCAAATACCCAGGTGCTACTGCGAGCATTAGTAAGGTACACATCAATAACATGTATATCACATATACCTTTGTTCACCTTGCCATCCTTCTTATCCGCCAAATACTTGGGGCAGTTCCGCTTCCAGTGACCAGTCTGCTTGTAGCAGAAGCGCTCAGTTTCAGGCTTAGGTCCAGGTTTGGGTTTCTTCTCTTGAGTAGCAACTTGCTTGCTGTTCTTTTTGAAGTTCCCCTTCTTCTTCCCTTTGCCCTTTTTCTTGAAACTAGTGGTCTTGTTGACCATCAACACTTGATGCTCCTTCTTGATTTCTACCTCTGCAGCTTTCAGCATTGCGAAGAGCTCGGGAATAGTCTTATTCATCCCTTGCATATTATAGTTCATCACGAAGCTCTTGTAGCTTGGTGGCAGTGATTGGAGAATTCTGTCAATGATGCAATCATCTGGAAGATTAACTCCCAATTGAATCAAGTGATTATTATACCCAGACATTTTGAGTATATGCTCACTGACAGAACTGTTCTCCTCCATCTTGCAGCTATAGAACTTATTGGAGACTTCATATCTCTCAATCCGGGCATTTGCTTGAAATATTAACTTCAACTCCTGAAACATCTCATATGCTCCATGACGTTCAAAACGTCGTTGAAGTCCCGATTCTAAGCCGTAAAGCATGGCACACTGAACTATCGAGTAGTCATCAGCTTTGCTTTGCCAGACGTTCATAACATCTGGTGTTGCTCCAGCAGCAGGCCTGGCACCCAGCAGTGCTTCCAGGACGTAATTCTTCTGTGCAGCAATGAGGATAATCCTCAAGTTACGGACCCAGTCCGTGTAATTGCTACCATCATCTTTCAACTTTGCTTTCTCAAGGAACGCATTAAAATTCAACGGAACAACAACACGAGCCATCTATCTACAATCAAGCATAAACAAGCAAGATACTATCAGGTACTAAGTTTCATGATAAATTTAGGTTCAATTAATTTACTTAAAGAACTCCCACTTAGATAGACATCCCTCTAATCCTCTAAGTGATTACGTGATCCAAATCAACTAAACCATGTCCGATCATCACGTGAGATGGAGTAGTTTCATTGGTGAACATCACTATGTTGATCATATCTACTATATGATTCACGCTCGACCTTTCGGTCTCCGTGTTCCGAGGCCATATCTGTATATGCTTGGCTCGTCAAGTATAACCTGAGTATTCCGCGTGTGCAACTGTTTTGCACCCGTTGTATTTGAACGTAGAGCCTATCACACCCGATCATCACGTGGTGTCTCAGCACGAAGAACTTTCGCAACGGTGCATACTCAGGGAGAACATTTCTTGATAATTAGTGAGAGATCATCTTATAATGCTACCGTCAATCAAAGCAAGATAAGATGCATAAAAGATAAACATCACATGCAATCAATATAAGAGATATGATATGTCCATCATCATCTTGTGCTTGTGATCTCCATCTTCGAAGCACTGTCATGATCACCAACGTCACCGGCGCGACACCTTGATCTCCATCGTAGTATCGTTGTCGTCTCGCCAATCTTATGCTTCCACGACTATCGCTACCGCTTAGTGATAAAGTAAAGCATTACAGCGCGATTGCATTGCATACAATAAAGCGACAACCATATGGCTCCTGCCAGTTTCCGATAACTCGGTTACAAAACATGATCATCTCATGCAATAAAATTTAGCATCATGTCTTGACCATATCACATCACAACATGCCCTGCAAAAACAAGTTAGACGTCCTCTACTTTGTTGTTGCAAGTTTTATGTGGCTGCTACGGGCTTAAGCAAGAACCAATCTTACCTACGCATCAAAACCACAACGATAGTTTGTCAAGTTGGTGCTGTTTTAACCTTCGCAAGGACCGGGCGTAGCCACACTCGGTTCAACTAAAGTTGGAGAAACTGTCTCCCGCAAGCCACCTATGTGCAAAACACGTCGGGAGAACCGGTCTCGCGTAAGCGTACGCGTAATGTTGGTCCGGGCCGCTTCGTCCAACAATACCACCGAACCAAAGTATGACATGCTGGTAAGCAGTATGACTTATATCGCCCACAACTCACTTGTGTTCTACTCGTGCATATAACATATAAAACGTAGGCTCGGATGCCACTGTTGGGTTTCGTAGTAATTTCAAAAAAATTCCTACGCACACGCAAGATCATGGTGATGCATAGCAACGAGAGGGGGGAGTGTGATCTACGTACCCTTGTAGATCGACAACGGAAGCGTTAGCACAACGTGGTTGATGTAGTCGTACGTCTTCATGGCCCGACCGATCAAGCACCGAAACTACGGCACCTCCGAGTTTTAGCACACGTTCAGCTCGATGACGATCCCCGGACTCCGATCCAGCAAAGTGTCAGGAAAATTTCCGTCAGCACGACGGCGTGGTGACGATCTTGATGTTCTACTGTCGCAGGGCTTCGCCTAAGCACCGCTACAATATTATCGACGACTATGGTGGAAGGGGGCACCGCACACGGCTAAGAATATGATCACGTGGATCAACTTGTGTGTCAAGGGGTGCCCCCTGCCCCCGTATATAAAGGATCAAGGGGAGGAGGCCGGCCGGCCCTCTATGGCGCGCCAAGGAGGAGTCCTCCTCCTAGTAGGAGTAGGACTCCTACTAGGAGGGGGAAAGAAGTGGGGAGGGAGAGGGAAAGGGGGGGCGCCGCCCCCCTCTCCTAGTCCAATTCGGACCATGGGGGAGGAGGCGCGCAGCCCACCTCTGGCTGCCCCTCTCTCTCTCCACTAAGGCCCATATGGCCCATTACTTCTCCCGGGGGGGTTCCGGTAACCCTCCGGCTCTCCGATTTTCTCCGAAATCACCCGGAACACTTCTGGTGTCCGAATATAGCCGTCCAATATATCAATATTTATGTCTCGACCATTTCGAGACTCCTCGTCATGTCTGTGATCACATCCGGGACTCTGAACTAACATTGGTACATCAAAAACTCAAAAACTCATATAACTGTCTTCGAAACCTTAAGCGTGCGGACCCTACGGGTTCGAGAACAATGTAGACATGACCGAGACACGTCTCCGGTCAATAACCAATAGCGGAACCTAGATGCTCATATTGGCTCCTACATATTCTACGAAGATCTTTATCGGTCAGACCGCATAACAACATACGTTGTTCCCTTTGTCATCGGTATGTTACTTGCCCGAGATTCGATCGTCGGTATCTCAATACCTAGTTCAATCTCGTTATCGGCAAGTCTCTTTACTCGTTTCGTAATACATCATCTCGCAACTAACTCATTAGTTGCAATGCTTGCAAGGCTTATGTGATGTGCATTACCGAGAGGGCCCAGAGATACCTCTCCGACAATCGGAGTGACAAATCCTAATCTCGAAATACGCCAACCCAACATGTACCTTTGGAGACACCTGTAGAGCACCTTTATAGTCACCCATTTACGTTGTGATGTTTGGTAGCACACAAAGTGTTCCTCCGGCAAACGGGAGTTGCATAATCTCATAGTCATAGGAACATGTATAAGTCATGAAGAAAGCAATAGCAACATACTAAACGATCGGGTGCTAAGCTAATGGAATGGGTCATGTCAATCAGATCATTCACCTAATGATGTGATCCTGTTAATCAAATAACAACTCCTTGTTCATGGTTAGGAAACATAACCATCTTTGATTAACGAGCTAGTCAAGTAGAGGCATACTAGTGACGTTTAGTTTGTCTATGTATTCACACAAGTATTATGTTTCCGGATAATACAATTCTAGCATGAATAATAAACATTTATCATGATATAAGGAAATAAATAATAACTTTATTATTGCCTCTAGGGCATATTTCCTTCAGTAGGTCTGTGGTAAACTACTCATGCTTCATCGGAAGGGAAATAGGGTTGATGTAGATGACCTCTGTGATCGAATCCCCCTCTGGCAGGATGCCAGAAAAGGCCCCAAGATGGGAACTCACAGGAACAGAAGGTTGTGGCGGTGGAAAAGTGTTTTCGTGGATGTTTCTAAGGGTTTTGGAATATATGTGAATATATAGGACGAAGATCTAGGTCAGGGAGTCACCGAGGGGCCCACAAGGTAGGGGCGCCCCCCCTAGGGCGCTCCCTCCACCCTTGCTGTCGCCTCGTGGCTCTTCTGACTTGCACTCCAAGTCCCCTGGGTGTCTTCTAGTCCAAGAAAAATCATCATGAAAGTTTTATTTCGTTTGGACTCTGTTTGATATTCCTTTTCTGCGAAGCTAAAAACAAGGAAAAAACAAAAACTGACGCTAGGCTCTGGGTTAATAGGTTAGGCCCAAAAATAATATAAAATAACATAATAATGCATATAAAACATCCAAAACAGATAATATAATAGCATGGAACAATCAAAAACTATAGATACATTGGAGACGTATCAACACCCAGCGCATTTATCTCACACTCTTCCATAGGTTTAACTGCCACAATGTTTTTAAGCATGTCCATAGCTCTATCCGACTCTAGATCAACTAACTCATCAATCGAAGTGGCAACTTGTTGACTATCCACCCCCAAAGTGACCCGAAGTCTATCAGCCCTATTAACTATATCATCTTCGGTGAAATGTATAACTAAAAAAAACTTGTATTCACTAACATACCCGCAGTAGACTCGATGTCCCATAGCTTGTCCGCCTGCATGGCGTGCCCCAGCTACAGATCATCAATGTTGGGTTGATGCAGACTCATCCGTCTATCACCAAATGTCGGGTCTAGGATCCCTCCATAGGCCACCACCTCCTCCATGTTCTGTACCGTCGACCATCCACCAGACGGTGTTCCGAGCCATGCCATAGGCGCCCTATCTTTGCAACTGCCGGTAGCACCGAGGCCACCACAGGCTCCACGGTGGTCGTCACCACCAGTGACAACGGCGACATAGTTGTGGATCTCTCATGAGGCATGCGTGATGAAGCCGTCATAGATGAGGAAGGAGAGAGAGCTAAGGCCACCTGCCTTGGGCTCCGTCCCATGGTCACCAGCGAAGAAGACACCTGTCTCGCGCCCCTCACGGTCTTGATCACATGGACCAGAGATAGCGTGGGTACCGCCTGCTCCGTCGGGTCTCCTGTCTCCATCTAGTCCCGCCAGAGGTGACCTAGCACTGAGGCCACGCCAAAGGAACCAAAACGAAGCCCCGCCATGGGCATCGAAGAAGGGGCCGTCCCCTTACTCACTGGGGCCTCAAAAGAATGACACGTCATGCCGGTGAAGGAAGGCTAATCCCCATGTTTATCATGGTCCATAAGATCCTTCCGTTGTCCATCACCTCCCTCTGTGTTGTCATCATCGCCTTTGCCCTTATCGATATCCTCCCGAAAATGTTGGGCAGGACCATGGTCCAGCCAAACCTACGCTCGAAGCCATTGATTCCTGGACACTGTTCCTATTGATTTGTGCATGGTTGATTAAACAAGTCATGGTGGGAAGAGTTTGCATGGTAAAGAATGCATGGCGCGAACCGTTGAAGGGAGTTGACGGGTGTGGTCATGCATGGGGAGAGTAGTTTACTCTAGGTTATGAGCCAAGCATCACTAAGCAAGCCTACTCAATTCTTATACAATAGGCAATATAATAGTCAGACTCCAAAGGGCATTGAAATGTTGTCTTCATGCATGTCAACACTGTTCACTATTTGTTTATTTTTTTGATATGCGTGATAACTCTCTCCCCAAGAGCAGCAATGAGTAGGCTAAGGTATCCGCTGCAATGACGAGAAGCCACACCCGCATTGATCTTCCTCACCGCACATCTCCTCCTCCTTCCATTTATCCAGTCCATGGCAAACAATGTTGCTCACATAGTTCTTCTCCAACAAGAACTGTGCCAGTATCAAAGTCCAATGGTGTCAATAATACTTAATAGATAAGCAAAATTTCTCAAGATATTTCACAAATATTTTTGTTGTTGCGAAAAATGTCAACAAGTTGGTCCACCAACAAGAGAATGTTCTGAATACCACGAAGAAGGGGCTTGCTGACAAAACGAAGCCTAGTGCCTTTCGTTTATATGATGGTGCCGAGAGCTCCAGCCAGAAAAGAATGATAAAAGTAAGTATATTTCTTGTTGTCACAATAAGTTTTGTGTTTGTGTGTGTGATTAGACAGTTTGCAAAGACTATTTTCAACTACTCCATCTCATGCATGATCATTATGAATAAACATTTGCAAGCTTATCTAAAAAAAATACCACATGCTCACTTCGCATTTTCTGAAACTGGGAGGTCTGACATATCTGGCTATGTTATGAAAGTCAAGTGTTTTCATGTCACTTTATGGTGGCATCTCTGCTGGGCTACAATTTGTTGGAAATCAAGTGTTTTTATTTCAGTCAATGCATATGTTAAACTTCTTCAGATAACACATCTATGAATTTATAGAATATAAACAGTAATACAATGGATGAAACAGATGATGGTTCTTTATTCATGGGGCATTGGCTCAAGCGCTAAAGTGCCTAGAGAGGTGTGCCAGCCCATCAATACGAAGAAAAGAAAACCAGCCCGCGCGGGCCTATGGTGTGCCAGCACATCAGTATAAGCAAAGACATTAATGTATGCCTCGAGTTGTTTAAGCCTTAATTGATTGTTTTGAATTCAAAAGGCACACGGATCCACATGCAGAAGGCTGGAGAATCATACGGCATGGACTATAGGTTCGGCCGAACCATGGTCGTGAATCATGCCTCTCGCTATCCTCCACAAATGGGTATTCCTCAATCTCAACTCTAAGATCATAGTTCATGCCCTCATAAAACCATGGTACGTATGCCAATACCCACTACAAAAAATACACTTCTGTGATGATACGTGTTTGCCACAGTACGATTTTATGACAGAATCAAGATAGTCATACCTGTGTTGTCGTAGAAGTGTTCCATGACATTACCAAAATTATCATCACGGAAGTGTCCACTTCCATGATGATAAATCATGCGTCATAGAAGTGCTTTCGTCAAGGGTGACCGAGACGTGGCATCCACCGTAACGGGTCGCCGTTAAGCTATCGGGTTCCGGTTTGGATCCGATAACCCCTTAACAGCCTGGACCAATGGGGATTTTCCACGTGTAAAATTATCATTGGCTCGAGGAAACACGTGTCGGCTCACTATTGGGACAGATGTCATCCACTCATTGGACAGAATGTGCCAGTGATATGTAGACACATGGCACGGCCCAACAGAGGCCCATTCCTGTGAAAAGGTTGGCTCGTTTGACTAGGTCAAAAGATAGCGGGCCGGCCCATGGAAAGCCTGTTAACGTCCTGTTCGCACATAGCCCATTTATAGCTCGCTAACTCAGGGCCCATTATGTCCTATCCGAATTAGGCTCAGTAGCGTCATCTGGGCCGTCCAATATGATTCCAGTCCATTGTAACTTTCGGCCCATGTCTGGCCCATGACGTCTTTTGGCCCATATGAGTCACTTTGTAACTCTTGGCCCATTATCAGCCCGAGGTGAAACTGGCCTGTAATGAACAATATATCGCTTTATACCCATTAACGGCCCATTATTCCATTGGGCCGTTTCAAGCCCATGTTATATTTCGGCCTACTCAGGGCCCATTTATTCTTGGTCTCATTTCCAGCATTCGGTTACTTATGGCTTGTTACTGGCCTTTTCTGATTGTGGGCCAAATTCAGCCCGTGGTTACAGTCGGCCCGTTTGTGGCTTGATAATCCGTTGGGCCGTTTTCATAGCGTCATCAAATACGGCCGATTAACGACGGCTCGTTATGGTCGGCCCATGAACGGACGATTCCAACTCTAGCCCATAGAAGGCCCATTGATGCTACTCCCCATAGAAGGCCCATTGTTTCTACGACCCGTAGGAGGCCCAGGGTCACTACAGTAAATATGTAGCCCGTGGTTATTGTGGCCTTTATTGTGGCCACTAGCAAACCGCGGAAAATGAACTGCACTGACTACAAAGCAAACAAATAAGCAAGACAACAAGGAAATAAATAAATAAGCAAGCAACTTACACTCTATCACGACTATTACACATATTAATCCACTGGGCATCAAAGTTCACCACCAGTGCAAATATAGGGAACAAAGCAGCATATCACATACACTGGTTGTCAAAGTTGGCGACCAGTGCAAATAAACGCCGCAGCAAAACAAGTCCAGAACTGAAACCACTTCAGAAGAGCTCAAGAAACAATATCCTCGGTACCCATAATGCTGACAAGATGCTTAGCAAGCTTATTAACTTTCTCTTGTTTGGCGCTTAAATCCTCTAGCACTTGCTGTTGCACAAGAAAGTATGCATCTGAATTCTGTAGGGACTTCCTCAGTCCTTCGACTTCTTGCCGCAGCAGAGCTGACTGATGCCTTTCAGCTTGTAGCTAAGACTGAAGAACCCGAAGTGATTCAGGCAGCGAGTTCGAAGAGCTTGTGCCAGCGATACTGGCCAGTAACTCGAACACTACATCAATGCAGGACTGTGGGGTTTTCTCACTGTTTACAAGATCATTTTTATCACCTTTCTTGGAGACTAACAGGGTTGTCTCACTATCTTGAACCTTATCTGCATTACTTTCTCTACCATTGCATAGTGGGGTGCTCTTCTCCAATATTCTGTTCGCATACTACAAGAGAAACAAGCAGACACATCACAGGTTTAGCATGTAGTATACGAAACTCATTTTGGTAAACCGGTTCAGTAGTAAGGTCGATAGGATAACAACATGAAACAAACATATATCTATGTACTATGGTCAATGTATTGTCAATATCATTCTAGTTTATGTTGCCAAATCAAGATAGAGACATAGTTCAACTCATATATTTTTAAGACACAACAACATAGATAGAATAAAAGTATGAGAAACTACGTAGCATTGGCAACACTTGTAATGTGCATCACATGAGAACATAACTATTTATACAACTGAAACTGAAATCAACATAGAGTAAGAAGTTAGAACAAAAATCTAGTTAAAGAAATCGGTTTGAAACATACCTGTTGTGCCATTGGAGTTTCAATTGGATCCTTCAAATTCGAATGTAGTTGGTATGAGTAAATACAGTGATGCAACAACAAAGGAGTATGGACCATAGCTACGGAATCTGACCTGAGAATAGTTGCTCTTCTGCTTTAAGCGTGGAGTTTGGGTTCGCTGTGGTGGTCTTCATGATATGGGCACTGCAGTTGCTTTACAAACTGCTCGTGTGGGGGTACTCTGTGGTGGACATGGTGCTTTGTCAACTAGAAGTGGGTTACTATCCACTGGGGTTGGGGTTAGATGGGTTGTAGCTGGTTCTCTGCCCAAGGATGCAAGTGTGCAATCTGGAAGAGTCTCGATTATGTGTGGTGGGGCTAGTTTGTGGGCCAGTACAACCATGGTTCTATCTGCATCAATGGGTAGCACTGTCTTTTTTTGAAGAATGGGTTTTTGCTCTCTTAGATACTGACATCACCCCTTCCAATTCAAATGGATGATAAACAAGAAAAGAAATTGAACTTACATACATTGTATGATAGACAGATGTGGTAATTCACATATATGTTGTCTAACCAAACAGGACAGCATGACACAATTTCACATATATGATGCCTAACTAAACAGGATAGCTTGACACAGTTTCAGATATATGATGGATAACTTAACAGGATATAATGGCATATTTCAACATATGATGAGTATCTAAACAGGATGACATGACAAAACTATATGATGTCTTTCTAAAATAGGTTGGGATGAAATAATTCACATACATGTTGTCTAAGTATACAGGATGGCATGATATAATTGACATAACTGATTCATATACTAAGCAGATGGCACTCACATGTATGATCTCTAAACTAAGCAGATGGAATTTAGTATTGTGCATATGATGTCTAAAGTAAGCAATGCAAGACACCATATGCATGATATGAGAAATATAAACATTGCAACTTAGAGAATACACCTCAGCTGGGATATAGGATTGGTCATCTGTCTCTGAATCCTCCTATGAGGATCTCCCTATAACCATCGAGATATATCCTTCAACAGGTACCATTGCCTGCTCCGAAGACCTTGTTTTCACTCCTGATTTTTCCATAACCGACTCAAATGGCTGATACACATGAAGAGTAGTTCAATATACACAGATTGTCGACAAATGGAATATGTAATGAAAAAAAGATGGCATGAGATAATTCACATATATGATGCCTGGCTACATGGCGGTGCATAATTCACATATATGATAATTGGCTGAAAAACATGGCATTGCATAATTCACATATCTGATATAGAAAGCAAACATGAGGCATTCACCTAATGCATGTCTAATCTAAGCAGATGGCATGGCAATAGAAGACACCATATTGCATGATATGAGAAATATAAACCTGCCGAGTTAGAGCATGCACCTCGGGGGAGGGGGGGGAGGGGAATACGACTGGTCATCTGTCTCTAAATCCTCCTCTGAGGAGCTATCTGTAACCAGCAAGAAATCTGCATCAACAGGTAGCACTGACTACTCAAAAGACCTTGTTTTCACTCCAGATTTTCCCATGATCGACTAAAATGGCTGATGCACAGGAAGAGAAGATGAATGTATAAACATTGTTGATAAATGGAATACATTATAAAAAATGGCACGATACAATCCACATATACGATGACTGCTAAACAGGATGGCATTGCATGATTCACGTATATGATGCCTGTCGAAAGAAGATGGCATTGCATAATTCCCATATACCCTCTCTGTTCCTAAATATTTGTCTTTTTAGAGATATCAAATGGACTACCACATACGAATGTATATAGACATATTTTAGAGTGTAGATTCACTCATTTTGCTCCGTATGTAGTCACTTGTTGAAATCTCTAAAATGACAAATATTTAGGAACGGTGGGAGTATGATATAGAAACCAAACAGGTGGCATTCACATAAAGCAAATCTAAACTAAGCTGATGACATATAAGATGTATAATGTAAGCAATGTGTGGCACCATATGCATGATATGACCAACATCAGATGCCAGGTTAGAGCAAACACCTCAGGTGGTAAATAGGAGTGGTCGGCTCCCTCTGAATCCCCATCTGAATAGTTATCTTCCTCTGGAACACAATCTGGAATGGCGGGAGGGCCCCCCCACTTCACCCACCATGGAGCGACGTCTGCATGACATTATATTCCCACGCAACGATCTTCTCTTTTTCTCTACATGTTCAGTATGATTGTGTACAATAACTGACATGCATAATAAAAAAATAGTTAGATTTTGTAAGGCCTAAGGGGTGCATGCAGAAATCAAGACTGATGGTAGCAAACGAGTGGATAGATCCAAAACTAATGATAGCAGGTAGATTATAGCTTCAGTTTAAAAAGATAGACAATGGATCATCTACTGTTTGTTTCCCACCCAACATGAACCACATAGAAGACCCAAGATGAACCAAATAGTAGACAGATATTATTTGTTACTGCCTCGATATGTGCCCCACGAGCATTTTAAAACTCAAGTTTGAACGATAAACTATCAGGTAAAAATAACCGATGTATAGCGTAAGCAAACATGATAGAGTGCGACCTCTCTTCCGGAACTATGTAGTCCTCAGGTTCATCTGCTCAGTCGGTGATGGCAATGCAGTTGGCATGGCTGCTGGTGATACGTCTCCGTCGTATCTACTTTTCCAAACACTTTTGCCCTTGTTTTGGACTATAACTTGCATGATTTGAATGGAACTAACCCAGACTGACGCTGTTTTCAGCAGAATTGCTATGGTGTTATTTATGTGCAGAAACTAAAGTTCTTGGAATGACCCGAAACTTCATGGAACATCTATTTGGAAATAGTAAAAAAAATCCTTGCAAAATATGAAGACCAGGGGGCCCCCCACCTATCCACGAGGGTGTGGGTGCGCCCCCCTACCTCGTGGACCCCCTGGAGCTCCTCCGACCTCAACCCCAACTCTATATATTTGGTTTCGGAGAGAAAAAATCAGAGAGAAGGATTCATCACGTTTTACGATACGGAGCCGCCGCCAAGCCCTAAAAACTCTCGGGAGGGCTGATCTGGAGTCCGTTTGGGGCTTCGGAGAGGGGAATCCGTCGCCATCGTCATCATCAACCATCCTCCATCACCAATTTCATGATTCTCACGTCCGTGCGTGAGTAATTCATCATAGGCTTGCTGGACGGTGATGGGTTGGATGAGATCTATCACGTAATCGAGTTAGTTTTGTTAGGGTTTGATCCCTAGTATCCACTATGTTCTGAGATTGATGCTATGACTTTGCTATGCTTAATGCTTGTCACTAGGGCCCGAGTGCCATGATTTCAGATCTGAACCTATTATGTTTTCATCAATATATGAGAGTTCTTGATCCTATCTTGCAAGTCTATAGTCACCTATTATGTGTTATGATCCGTTAACCCCGAAGTGACAATAATCGGGATACTTACCGATGATGACCGTAGTTTGAGGAGTTCATGTATTCACTATGTGTTAATGCTTTGGTCCGGTACTCTATTAAAAGGAGGCCTTAATATCCCTTAGTTTCCATTAGGACCCCGCTGCCACGGGAGGGTAGGACAAAAGATGTCATGCAAGTTCTTTTCCATAAGCACGTATGACTATATTCGGAATACATGCCTACATTACATTGATGAATTGGAGCTAGTTCTGTGTCACCCTAGGTTATGACTGTTACATGATGAACCGCATCCGGCATAATTCTCCATCACTGATCCATTGCCTACGAGCTTTCCACATATTGTTCTTCGCTTATTTACTTTTTTGTTGATACTGTTACAATCACTACAAATACCAAAAACATTACTTTTGTTATCATTACCTTTTGCTACCGTTACCACTACTATCATAATACTTTGCTACTAAATACTTTGCTGCAGATACTAAGTTTCTAGGTGTGGTTGAATTGACAACTCAGCTGCTAATACTTGAGAATATTATTTGGCTCCCCTTGTGTCGAATCAATAAATTTGGGTTGAATACTCTACCCTTGAAAACTATTGTGATCCCCTATACTTGTGGGTTATCAAGACTAGTTCTGGTGTCATTGCCGGGGAGCATAGCTCTACTCTTTGAGTCACTTGGGATTTATATATGCTTATCATTATGAAGAACTTGAGAGATCCAAAAACCACTTATCCCTTAACTACGAGGGGAGGTAAGGAACTGCCATCTAGCTCTGCAATTGATTCACTTTCTGTTTTGAGTAAGCTTGCGACACCTAAACCTGCTTCTGCTATTCGTTCTAATATGTCGCATGTTATTGATGATGCCACTTCTGCTATGCATGATACTTATGATGAAACTACTTCTACACTTGATACTACTGTGCCCCTTAGTGAATTTCTTGATGAACAACTTGCTAGGGTTAGATAGAATGAAAATATTGAATCTGGTAATACTGATGAAAGTGATGAAGAAGACTTGCCCGTTATTCCTAAGGGTTATGTTTTTGATAAAGAAGCTTCGTTAGCTATTTTAGCTTGCAAAGATAGTTATGAACTTAAGAGGTTATTAGCTAAATGGAATAAACAATCTCTAAATGCTAAGATGAAACCCGACCCTCCTTTTGCTACTTCACCTATCTTTGTTACTAATAAGGATTATGAATTCTCTGTTGATCCTGATATAATTACTTTGGTTGAATCTGATCCTTTTCATGGCTATGAATCTGAAATTGTTGTGGCACATCTTACTAAATTAAATGATATAGCCACCCTGTTCACTAATGATGAGAGAGCTCGCTACTTTTATATCCTTAAAATATTTCCGTTCTCATTAAAGGGTGATGCTAAGATATGGTTTTAATTCTCTTGATCCTGGTTGTGTGCGTAGTCCCTAGGACATGATCTATTACTTCTCTGCTAAATATTTCCCTGCTCATAAGAAACAAGCTGCTTTAAGGGATATATATATAATTTTGTGCAAATTGAAGAAGAGAGTCTCCCACAAGCTTGGGGGAGGCTTCTCCAATTACTTAATGCTTTGCCTGATCATCTACTTAAGAAAATGAAATACTTGATATCTTTTATAATGGACTAACCGATGCTTCCAGAGATTACCTGGATAGTTGTGCTGGTTCTGGCTTTAGGGAAAGAACACTGGATGAAGCTGAAATTCTGTTGAATAATATGTTGGCAAATGAAAATAATTGGACACTTCCTGAGCCAGTTCCTGAGCCTATTCCTAAACCAACTCCGAAGAAGAGAGGTGTTCTATTTCTCAGTCCTGAAGATATGCAAGAGGCAAAGAAATCTATGAAAGAAAAAGGTATTAAAGCTGAAGATGTTAAGAATTTACCTCCTATTGAAGAAATACATGGTCTTAATTTACCGCCTGTCGAAGAAACATATGATCTTAATCCATTACCTATTGAAGAAACTCATGGTCTTGATAACCCAACACAGGTAGTAAAGGTAAATTCTCTCTATAGATATGATAAAGCTGAAATTCCATTTACTAAGTTTGCTAGCCCATGCTTAGATGAGTTTGATAAATTTATGGTTAAGCAAGAAGATTTTAATGCTTATTTTGGTAGACAATTGAAATACAATTCAAATATGCTTGAACACTTGGGTGATTATATGGCTAATGTCAAAGGTGAACTTAAAATTATTAGCAAACATGCTTCTATGGTTACCACTCAAGTAGAACAAGTACTTAAAGCTCAAAATGATTTGCTTAATGAATTGAATAGTAAGAATAATGATTATGCTGTTAGAGTGGCTACTAGAACTGGTAGAATGACTCAGGAACCTTTGTATCCTGAAGGCCACCCTAAGATAATTGAGCAAGATTCTCAGAGAAATAATATAGATGCACCTAGTCCTTCTAAAAGGAAGAAAAAGAAAAATGATAGGACTTTGGCTGCTTCTAGTGAACCTATTATTGAAACACCTGAGAATCCAAATGATATTTCTATTTCAGATGCTGAAACACAATCTGGTAATGAACCTGAAACTAGTGATAATGTTAATGATAATGTTCATGATGATGCTCAACCTAGCAATGATAATGATATAGAAATTGAACCTGCTGTTGATCTTGATAACCCACAATCAAAGAATCAATGTTATGATAAGAAAGACTTTGTTGCTAGGAAACATGGTAAAGAAAGAGAACCATGGGTTCAGAAACCCATGCCTTTTCCTCCCAAACCATCCAAGAAAAAGGATGATGAGGATTTTGAGCGCTTTGCTGAAATGATTAGACCTATCTTTTTGCGTATGCGGTTAACTGATATGCTCAAAATGAATCCTTATGCTAAGTACATGAAAGATATTGTTACAAATAAGAGAAAGATACCTGAAGCTGAAATTTCCACCGTGCTTGCTAATTATACTTTTAAAGGTGGAATACCTAAGAAACTAGGAGATCCCGGTGTGCCAACTATACCATGCTCCATTAAAAGAAACTATGTTAAAACTCCTCTATGTGATCTTGGAGCCGGTGTTAGTGTTATGCCTCTCTCTTTATATCGTAGACTTGATTTGAATAAGTTGACACCTACTGAAATATATTTGCAAATGGCTGATAAATCAACTGCTATACCGGTCGGTATTTGTGAGGATGTGCCTGTTGTAGTTGCAAACGTTACTATTTTAACGGACTTTGTTATTCTTCATATTCCCGAGGACGATAGTATGTCTATTATTCTTGGAAGACCCTTTTTGAATACTGTAGGGGCTGTTATTGATTGCACTAAAGGCAATGTCACTTGTCATGTTAATGGTAATGAGCATACCGTACACTTTCCGAGGAAACAACCTCAAGTCCATAGTATCAATTATATTGGAAAATTCCATCGATTATATTTGGATGTTTTGAATTTCCTCTTCCTACTGTCAAGAAATATGATATTCTTATTATTGGGGATGTGCATATCCCCGTTGAGGTAACATAGTGTTATTCGAAATTTCTCCGGTTCCATGTTATTCGGAATGAGTTCGTTAACAAGACTTGATCAACCTTGTTAGTGGATTCCTTTTGATGAGCATGAGATGGATGAAACTAGAAGGAATAACCTTCTGTACCCTCCTCTTACTTTCTGTTATTTATATTAGATAAAATAAAAATAGTATTTTCTGTCTGTTATCTGATTCATCCGTGCAATATAAGAATACCCCGAAAATAAAAGTCCTCCAAATGCCCTGAAATTTGAATATGATTTTTTCTGGAATATTTGAGAATATTTGGCACTGAGAACACAACAGGAGGAGCTGGCACCTGGCCACGAGGGTCAGGGGCACGCCCTACCCCCCTAGGCGCGCCCCCTGCCTCGTGGGCCCCCCTCCTCCACTTATCCTTTCACCAATACACTCCTTCTTCCTCCCACAAACACGAATATCCAGCTTAAACCCGAGTCCAAGCTCATTTTGCTGCCATTTTCGATCTCCTTGCTCAAAGCACCTCTCACAAAACTGCTTGGGGAGATTGTTCCTTGGTATGTGACTCCTCCATTGGTCCAATTAGTTTTTGTTCTAGTGCTTTATTCATTGCAAATTTGTGCTACCTAGGTGACCATGTTCTTGAGCTTGCATGTCAAATTTATATGGTTCCAAGTAGTTTTGATGCATGATATAGGCTCTAGGCACTTGTAGGAGTAGTTGCTATCAATATTATTGAGTTTGGCTTACTTTTATTTTGAAGTTACTAATTTTTTTTCAGAATTTTAAGAGAATAATGAAGAGATTTTTGAGGGGCTCATCGAGCCGAAGCTCGAACGAAAAGCAAAATGAAGAAGCAATGAAGCCCAAATATAATTTGCCTCGCACCACAGAGGCCTCACCGACTTCCTCCATGACAGTCTAATTACCAGTGGGATCTGGAGATGATTGCCAACCAGTGGCAATCAGAGTCTTCTTCATCGTAGTACGACCCCAACTATTATTATGGATATCCGCCAGGCCAACCGTGGCCATAGACCAACTTAGGCCAAAAGCCTAAGCTTGGGGGAGTACGTATTTCTCACCGACATTACATTTATGTTCACACACTCATTGCTAGATGTCGGTGCTCATACCATTTGATTGTATCATCCATGCTAGTTTATTTTCCTTTTTATGCTTTCTTCTTGTGTGTTTAATACATCTTAAGAAAAAAACCAAAAAAATTTAGTTGTAGCTTTTAATTAGTTTACTATCCATGCTTGTAGTAGTAATTAAAAAGAAAACCCAAAAAGATTTCCTATTCTTCTTTTGCTTGTTGGGAGCTTTCCTGTGTAAATAGTTTTATTTCTTTTCTTTTCTTTGGGGGTCAATAGGAGAAGACCATGATTAAATTGTGGAAGTGGCTCTTATATGCATAATTGTTGATCTGACAAAAGAGCCCATATTTCCATGTCTTCTCCTGTTTATTCAATGCTTGCAGCTTCCAGCTTAGTCCAATGCACATGCACTATTATTATTATCCACATTGTTCGGTCGTGCAAGTGAAAGGCAATTATGACGATATATGATGGACTGACTGAGATGAGAAAAGCTGGTATGGACTCGACCTCTTTTGTTTTTGTAAATATGATTAGTTCATCGTTCCTGATTTAGCCTATTATGAATAAACATGTTTGCAATGACAACTAGAGATCATAGTTTCTTGTGCCATTCTTGATTAGCTAGGAGCTTATAATGGTTTACCTTGCGTGCCAACATGCTATTAAAATGGTTGTGATGTGGTATGATAGGGTAGTATCCTCCTATGAATGATTTAAGTGACTTGACTTGGCACATGTTCACGCATGTAGTTGAAACAAAATCAACATAGCCTTCACGATATTTATGTTCATGGTGGATTATGTCCTACTCATGCTTGCATTCGGTGTTGATTAATTTTAATGCATGTTCATGGCTGTTGTCACTCTCTAGCTGGTCGCTTCCCAATCTTTTTCTAGCCTTCACCTGTACTAAGCGGGAATACTGCTTGTGCATCCAATCTCATAAACCCCAAAGTTATTCCACATGAGTCCACCATACCTACCTATATACGGTATCTACCTGCCATTCCAAGTAAATTTGTATGTGCCAAACTCTAAATATTCAAATAAATATCCTGTTTTGTATGCTCGAATAGCTCATGTATCAACTAGGGATGTCCGTATCTTCCATGTTAGGCGGGTTATTCTCAACAGGAGTGGACTCCACTCCTCACTCACGAGAAAGTGGCTGGTCACCGGGATGCCCAGTCCCATGCTTTATGCAAATCAAATCAAAATAATCGCAAACAAAACTCCCCCTGAGACTCTTGTTAGTTGGAGGCACTCGTTGTTTCGAGCAAGCCATGGATTGATGCTTGTTGGTGGAGGGGAGTATAAACTTTACCATTCTGTTCGGGAACCGCCTATAATGTGTGTAGCATGGAATTTATTGCCATCTCTAGGTTGTTATGTTGACAATGAAAGTATACCACTCAAAATATTATTCACCTCTATTTCAAAACCGAGCTCTGGCACCTCTACAAATCCCTGCTTCCTTCTGCGAAGGGCCTATCTATTTACTTTCATGTTGTGTCATCATACTCTTATTAAAAAAGCACCAGTTGGAGAGCACCACTATCATTTGCATTCATTACTGTTAGTTTACATTGAGTATGACTTCACTGGATCTCTTTTACCATGAATTACAATGTCTAGTCAGTCCTTGATCTTTAAAGGTGCTCTGCATTTATGTTTTGCGGTCTCAGAAAGGGCTAGCGAGATACCATCTTGTTATATCATATTATGATTGTTTTGAGAAAGTGTTGTCATCCGAGATTTATTATTATTGCTCGCTAGTTGATTATGCCATTGATATGAGTAAACTTGAGACCTATGCGTTATTGTGAATATGGTTAGTTCATAATCTTTGCTGAAAACTTGAATGCTGACTTTACATATTTACAACAACAAGAGCAAACAGAGTTTGTAAAAGTTTTTCTTTATAACTTTCAGTTTATCAACTGAATTGCTTGAGGACAAGCAAAGGTTTAAGCTTGGGGGAGTTGATACGTCTCCATCGTATCTACTTTTCCAAACACTATTGCCCTTGTTTTGGAATCTAACTTGCATGATTTGAATGGAACTAACCCAGACTGACGCTGTTTTCAGCAGAATTGCTATGGTGTTATTTATGTGCAGAAACAAAAGTTCTCGGAATGACCTGAAACTTCACGGAACATCTATTCGGAAATAATAAAAAAAATCCTTGCAAAAGATGAAGACCAGGGGGCCCACCACCTGTCCACGAGGGTGGGGGGCGCGCCCCCTACCTCGTGGGCCCCCTGGAGCTCCTCCGACCTCAACCCCAACTCTATATATTTGGTTTCGGAGAGAAAAAATCAGAGAGAAGGAATCATCACGTTTTACGATATGGAGCCGCCGCCAAGCCTTAAAACCTCTCGGGAGGGCTGATCTGGAGTCCGTTCGGGGCTCCGGAGAGGGGAGTCCCTCGCCATCGTCATCATCAACCATCCTCCATCACCAATTTCATGATGCTCACCGCCGTGCATGAGTAATTCCATCATAGGCTTGCTAGACGGTGATGGGTTGGATGAGATCTATCATGTAATCGAGTTAGTTTTGTTAGGGTTTGATCCCTAGTATCCACTATGTTCTGAGATTGATGTTGCTATGACTTTGCTATGCTTAATGCTTGTCACTAGGGCCCGAGTGCCATGATTTCAGATCTGAACCTATTATGTTTTCATCAATATATGAGAGTTCTTGATCCTATCTTGCAAGTCTATAGTCACCTATTATGTGTTATGATCCGTTAACCCCGAAGTGACAATAATCGGGATACTTACCGGTGATGACCATAGTTTGAGGAGTTCATGTATTCACTATGTGTTAATGCTTTGGTCCAGTACTCTATTAAAAGGAGGCCTTAATATCCCTTAGTTTCCATTAGGACCCCGTTGCCACGGGAGGGTAGGACAAAAGATGTCATGCAAGTTCTTTTCCATAAGCACGTATGACTATATTCGGAATACATGCCTACATTACATTGATGAATTGGAGCTAGTTCTGTGTCACCCTAGGTTATGACTGTTACATGATGAACCGCATCTGGCATAATTCTCCATCACTGATCCATTGCCTACGAGCTTTCCACATATTGTTCTTCGCTTATTTACTTTTCCGTTGCTACTGTTACAATCACTACAAATACCAAAAACAATACTTTTGCTATCATTACCTTTTGCTACCGTTACCACTACTATCATATTACTTTGCTACTAAATACTTTGTTGCAGATACTAAGTTTCTAGGTGTGGTTGAATTGACAACTCAGCTGCTAATACTTGAGAATATTCTTTGGCTCCCCTTGTGTTGAATCAACAAATTTGGGTTGAATACTCTACCCTCGAAAACTGTTGCGATCCCCTATACTTGTGGGTTATCAGATGGCAACGGGGAAGATGATCTGAGATGGCGAAAGAAAGTCTGCAGGGGGAATCTCTGCTGCAGTGAACACTTCTATCAATGGTGCACCTCAGGTGGGGTGGATGACGGCACGGCAGGAGCAGGACATAACACACAGAGTTTTCTTTGATGCCTATCTGAAAATGAAGTAAGTCTGTAAGGCCTCCTTAGAATTGGAGGATTCTATAAACGCAGGGACAAGAAAAACATAGGAATAGGATAGGAATGCACGTGCAAAACAGAGCATTTGGAAACATAGGATTTCTGTCAACCTGGGTGTTTAGTTCACATGAATTGGAAGAACACAAGAATGGAGAAACATGGTCAAATTAAAGTCAAGCCACATGAAAAAATGAAAAAAATAAGAATCTTATTATGCTAGTAATGCAATTAGTCCCGTTCTTCATGCAAATTATTTTGAAAAGGACGTCCAATTGGATATTAAAATTTCTACATTTTTTCTTTGAAAGAGACACCAAAGGAAAAAATCCTCCAGTTTTGCTTTGCTGCACTCCTTCTAACCAAACGCACGAATAGTAGTACCATAGTAGTTCCATAGCAAAGGATCCTTGAGGGATCGACATGAATGCAGAGTAACAAAGTGATGCGACTAGTGTACAACCTCTTTGGCGTAGCCTTGTCGACCTCAGCATCATTGGGTTGGACGTGGAGGATGGTGATGCTGGTGTGACTATCGGGGGCGGGGAAGAAGATCTGCGGCCTGTGGAAACGGCATCAAGGGTACTGCTCCGCTGTGATGGACAGTTCCGTCGTTGGAGCAGCTCCGATAAGGTGTACGGCGGCGAGGCCGAAGCATGACAGGACAGAAAACGTTAATCTGAAGTGGGACTCTAGTATCATCTGCAATAGATGATGTAAAATACATCACCAAAAAGTGCTAGATGTAAAACGCATTTGCAGCACCACGGCTGCTCCGACGGATGCTGTAAATACTGTTCACTCCGAATTTAACTGAAGAAACTAAACTTTATAGTCGAAACTGAATTTTACTGTCGAAACTTGTTGAACTAGTAGGAGAGCATTGCAATAGATGTTTAGGGTGTTCGAGCACTAGTAGCAGAGAAGCAGTGATCTAAATCAGCAGACGCTCGAGCAGGGAATGCACTAGCAGAGAGCAAGTTGTACAACAGCACTGCGAGCCAGTGCTAAAGCAGCAACTCCTGTAGTTGCCGAAGGTCGTGCAGCAGCGTGAGCGAGAGCAAGAGCAGAGCAGCAGCACGAATGAGAGCAAGAGCGAAGCAGCAGCGTGACCGACAGCAATAGCAGAGCAGAGCATGAGCATGAACGAAAGCAAGAGCAATGCAGCAGCGCGACCAACAGCAAGAACAGAACCGCAATGCGAGCGAGAGCAGGAGCAGCTTCAGCTAGTGTCGGTGTGGAAGTCGCCACCGAGGAAGCGACGACATGGGGGAGATACGTCATGGGTGAAGTGGCCGGCGACGGCGCCGTCGATGGAGACCTGTGGCACCCCGTCTCAGAGAAACCGGAACGCCCCGTATTCCAACCCAGAGATCAAGGAGAAGTCTTCTGGAATACGACAATGCTTAGCATAGAGCAAATCAGCTCTTTATTATAATCTATATTGGGTACAAGGGGTTCCGATATAACAAGGAATTACATCGGCACGATGACACTACGCCTACCATTGTTGCTCTATGCCAGCAGCAGAACAACACGATGCAGCGGAATAACTTCTAGCAGCGGAACAACGACGACGGTGGTGAACTCCACTCCGCAAGGACTCTGGCTGGAATGCTTATGTCACAGCCCTAGAATTTGATTGCAATTAGTTTCATAAGCATCCATGGATCATGTCTATATTGTTTGAAATTCGAAATGGGGATGATCAAACCCTAGCACCACATGAAATTCAAATAGGTTCAAATAAAATCTTTTTCAATGAACCCAAAATGCTCTAAGAAAAGTTCATGATTTCTGGTTAAGGTGCAAACCTCTGCTAAAAATGATGAATATATTTTTAGATCATTTTTGGATTCTTGAATTAACACAAAAGTATTTGAGTTGGAGCCATTTAAATGCTATATATATTTTTTAAATGGTCCAATTATTCTGAAGTTATTTGTGGAGCTCTCGAATAGTTTATCTAACATCCACAATAATTTTCAGAATTTATTAAAATGATTTAGTGCCTAAACTAAATCAAAACAAACAGAACAAAATAAAAAAAACAGAAAAGAGGGGAAACCTTACCTGGAGCTTACCTACAGCCCAGCGGCCCAGCTGTGCTGCCCAGCCCACCTGGCCCGTGCCAGTCATCAACTACCTCTGCTAGTAGGCAGAGGAGGGAGACAGCGCACGCGCGCCCGCGGCGCCACGCACCTCCCTGCTCGCATGTGTGATCGAGGCCACCACAATGCCTCGGGCCTTCTCTCGGCGCCGCCTCGACCCCCTCGTTCATTCCTCTCTCTCCCCCGAACGCCTCCCCCTCCTCTGTTCTCCTCACCGAACACGCCTGCCGCTGCCGATGAGCATCACCGCGGCCATCGCCTCTCCCTCGTCCCCTGGAGCCGCCCACGAGCTCCGCCGAGTCCCTCTCCTCCTCCTCACTGAGCCGCATGATGCCGGAAGCCCCTGGATGCCGCCTGGACCGTCGTTCCCCTCGTCGGCCACCGAAGATCGTCGCCGTCGATTAGCTGCCTCCGATGCTTCCCCGAGCTCGCTGACCCTCCCGTTCGACTCACTGTGAGCTCCTACTCCCAAACCCCCTCTCTCCTCTGTCGATTTCCTCTTCTAGCCCCACTGAACACCACGGCCGAAGCTCGCCGCCATCGTGCCTCATCGCCGTCGTGGCTAGAGCCGTTGTAGCTCGAAGCCGAGCACACCATCGCGCTCAACGCGTCTCCAGGAGCCCATAGCCAGCACCAGCTTCTCCCCACGTGCCCCCTAGCTCCAACCCGATTACGCCGTAGCTCCGGCCGCCGCTCGGCTCGTCGCCGGCGTTGATTTCGGTGACCCCGTGACCTGCTGCTGCCTCCGCTAGATGCGCGGAGCAAGGGCTATCGCCTGGTGCCCTCGGCATGTCCAACCGACGCCCATAGCGCGCTTCCGGCGAGCCACCGCCGCACTGTGAGGTCGTCGGAGTTCAACTCCGGTGGCTGGTGATGTGGCACATCATTAGCCGCTGATGACCCCGCTAATTAACCCCCTCACTCACTGACATGTGGGCCCCAGCCTGCTAACTAACCTAGCTTAGCACTTAACTAATCTGAGTTAGTTAATTAACTAACTGTGTGACTGACCAACGGGCCCCACACGTCAGGTTTGACCTGGAACAGCCCCGGTTGACCTGCTGACGTCATGCTGCTGCCATGCTGACGCAATAAAGCTTTTCTGGTGTTCTTTTATTTCAGGAAATTCCAGAAAATGTTTAAAACTTCAAAAAAATCATAGGAAATAACCTATAACTCAGATTGAAATAAGTTATATATGAAAAATGATCAGAAAAAATCCAAAGAATCTGTTTATGGCACTTTCATGCATGTTTGAACAAGTTAACCTCACTGAATAGGACAATTCATGATTATGGAATAAATGGTAATTAGTTTTGGAGTTGGAATTTGCTATAGGTTTGAATTCCACTTCAATGAATATGACTAACTATTACACTAGGTCAATTCAGTACTTTAATATGACATATCATTCATATGAATGTGCATTGCATTGATTGTGGTTCCCTTTTGTGTTTGCCGGTGGTTGTTCCCTCTTAGTAGACGATGTTTCTGATGACGTGATCGATGACACCGATGAAGAGTTATATTATCTTCAGAAGTGCCAGGCAAGCAAAACCCCCTTGTTCATTCCGATACAATCCCACTCTCTCGCTCCTGCTCTCTTTTACTGCATTAGGACAACAGCGATTCAACTGTTACATGTTGCGGTAGTTGAACCCCTTTCCTCTGCATGACCTGTCATTGCCACAGTAAATAGATGAAACCCACTAGCATGAGTAGGAGTTGTTTGAGCCCTGATGTGCCTACTCATTCATGCTTGTTTGTCATGCTTGCTACTGCTTAGAGTTGAGTCAGGTGTGATTCATCGGGGATGAATTGGAATGGTGATGAACATGTCCTACTGTGTGTGAGCTAAGTATGTGAACACGATTCGGTAAAGGTAGAGGTGAGAGGCCATGTAGGAGTACATGGTGGGTTGTCTCATTGTAGCCGTCCTCAGAAACTGAGTTCTGTGTCGGTGATCCATGAACAGTTACTACCACACATTGGGCTCCGGGCGCTCCAAGCTCTCTCGACTTATTAATCAACTCGATCTCTGTCCAGGAGTTGCAACTAGTTTCTGGTGTTTGTAGGTAGTGTTAGTAGTCTACCAAGTGGCACCCGGTATAGGTGGGCTTGGGACAGACTAGGCACAGTGGCCTGGTGTACCAAGTGGCACCCGGATGGTGGGCTTGGGAACCCTGTACACATCGTTTGGGGCCGTAAGCGACACCCCGGCCGGATCTCCTTGCGGATGGAACCCGAATAGGTGATAAACCTGGACTAGAGACTTGTGTGGTTAGTCAGGTCGTGGCCGACTCCCTCACCAGGCTTCCGCTTGAAGGTTGCCGAGATACACGATGTGTACATGGTGGTAAGTGGCGAGAGCGTGTGTGAAGAAGTACACCCCTGCAAGGTTGTCATTATCTATTCGAATAGCCGGATTCCTCGAATATGGAAACTTGGACCCCTTGCATAGTTCATAGAAAAGTGAAAGTGGATACTCTAAAATGTGCAAGATAAGTGTGAGTGCTATGGATGGCGTTCTCGCAGGGTGACGGGAGTGGATCCATAGTGGTGTATTGGTATGGTGAATATGTGGACTCGTGTGCGCCACCTCAAAGAGTTACTAGCAGCCGTAGTTCAGGATAGCCACCGAGTCAAAGCTGGCTTGCTGTAGTTAAACTCCACCACCCCCTTTGTTGATACTGATGCATATGTAGCTAGTTCTGATGTAAGTCTTGCTGGGTACATTTGTACTCACGTTTGCCTATTTTATGTTTTGCAGAGAGACGTCAGTCTCGCTAGTAGTTCCACTTGGACTTCGACGTTTAGCTTGTTACCTCAGCTACGATCTTGTGCCCTCGGCAGGATCTGGTAGATAGTCAGGCTTCTAAGCCTTTTTCATTTGTAGATGTCTGTACTCAGACATGTTAAGCTTCCGCTTGTGCTCTGACTTGTATGCTCTTAATGTTGGGTCATGAGACCCATGTTTATAATATCTCGCTCCTCGGAGCCTAGTGGATAAATACTTTGAGTCGTAGAGTCTTGTTGTGATGCCATGTTGTATTTGCACATATCGAGCATATTGTGTGTATGATTGAAATGCTTGGTATGTGTGGGATCCGACAATCTAGTTGTTTATCCTTGGCAGCCTCTCTTATGGGGAAATGTAGTCTATTGCTTCCGTGAGCCCTAGTAGTCCGCTACAGCCCGGTTCACCAGAGTCCTGCTAGCCCAGCACTACTGCTCAGGACGCTTGACTGGCCGACATGTGTTTCACTTTGTTCCTGTGTCTGTCCCTTCGGGGAAATGCCACGCGGTGACTCCGGAGTCCTGCCTAGCCTGCTACAGCCTGGGTTCCCGGAGTCCTGTTAGCCCAGTGCTACAGCCCGGATTCACACGCTGCTGACCGACATGCTCGAGGTTGATTCATGTATGCCTGTTCCCATGGGTTAGTGCCGCTTTGGGTTCACAACTAGCCATGTCGGCCCGGGTTCTCTGTCATATGGATGCTAGTGACACTATCATATACGTGAGCCAAAAGGCGCAAACGGTCCCCGGCCAGGTAAGGTGGCACCCGTGGGAATACCGTGCGTGAGGCCGCAAAGTGATATGATGTGTTACATGCTAGATCGATGTGGCTTAGGATCGGGGTCCTGACAGCTTTGGTATCAGAGCCTGACTGCCTGTAGGATTACCAAGCCAAACTGGTCGAAGTCGTGTCTAGAAATGCTTTAGTTATATAAGGGAATTGATTGTGGAAGGGAACGTAAGGCTCTTTTTACTCCTTATACATCATGCCCTCTGATCTGAGTCATCCTATTCCTTTCTACGGGGATTAAGAACTAGGCCTTCTCATCTATCTATCAGGATGACGAGTTACTATGCTAGAGACTTATAGGATTGATGGATTTAAGCCCCAGTTCAGTTTCTACCACCCCCGTGTGTTCATAGTTGGTCTCAAAACCTTGATTTTGTGCTTCTGAGTGGTTATGCCACCATTTCGCAGGATGCCTCAAATCTTTTTGAGCATTTACAATCGTTATGCTGTCCGAGTCATCCCAGGTTTCTAAACAGTCTGATGCATTTGCAAATCTCTTCATCCCATTTCCGATGTCCTTTTGGGCCAGATTAAGCACACTAATCGGTGAGTTGAGGTACTCTATTGCCTCGACATATATGTTGGAGTTGTTATTATGACACTAGGGTATCTTAGAGTTCGTAAGCTAGCCATGTTTGGTGTTCCCAGTGTGATGATTCTGGCAACCTTTCTTGAAAGCATCCCGTGATGTTACTTAGTAGTAGGTATTCTACTCCTGGGTTTCTAAACCCGAGATTCACCCTACTTACTTCATGTTGATAGTGTTGCTAGTTCCTTTAAGATATTAGTAACCTTTGCGATAGTCCTCGAGGTCCGTGGTATTTCCTTCTTCCAAATACCATGAACCATTAAGGCAGAAGTTCTTTGAACCAAAAGATCACCATTAGAGTACTCCTGAGGAGTTCTCCATCCATAATTGTGATTCTGCCAGTTCTACCTTTCTGCATGGGTTATCCGGAAGAAATATGTTGAACTCGTTCGACATACTAATCTATGCATCCACAACTCAGAAAGTTATATGTTCCTTTGAGTTGTCCCCCTCCAGTTATATCCCGACCTTCATCTATCAATTGATAGTCAGGAGTAGTTGTGCATTCATGCTCATTGATGCCTTATTTTTCTTGTGGTCCGTCAATCCATTCTATTTCAGAATGACTAGGAGAAACAAACTCCAGTACCTCATCCATTTCTAAGATGGGGTCAAAGCAGTTGTATTCCGCAGATCAAATGCAATCAAGCTTTTGAGTCTGTTCTACCCTGAAGTATTACCCACTTTATGTCAAGAATATCATGAGAATTGCACCATCTCTTATGAATTCTTGATGCAGTATACTTCTTGCCATCATTTTTCATTCCTCGGTCCCGTGTTGTCGCAACCGGAATGCCGGCAAGTGAACTATGATGTGTGAAATAAATACTCCTAGCAACTCCGCTGCTTGGTAGTTAATGGACATTAATATCATTCTTAGTGTGCTGATTATTGAATCATCACCCTAAGGTTGATCGTGCTACCTAGTCCTTATTTCTGGTGCACTCTTCGATCAATGAGTTAGGATTTTCAACCCCTTTCTTATTGGATCATATCATCTTGCCTCGAAAGCAAGATTGTTCTCGAGCATAGTAACATATCGGTGGTTTGTGATGTTCTGAATATCTTCTCGGAAGTATTACCAGGTTGACACCTGACCGCTATGTTGAGTTCGTGATCATGCTGGTTTTCCTCCAAACCACCCATTCTCCAAGAATTTGTGTTGGATACCCCTGAGCTAGTTGGTTAAGCTAAACAACAACTTGGAGAGTTGGAAGGTAAAAGCTTGTCTGACTTAATTCATCTCTAAGGGATATCCTTGTGTTTGTGTGTGTTAATTGAAGAAAGATATCTTCATCGATTGGTCCCTGTGATCAGATGTTGGATCTATTATCTTGTCCAAACTTTGTTTTGAGTGTGGGCTATCCTCAAATCAAATCAGAACCGACGATGTTCGTAATGTTGTCTTCCTCGCGGTTGTCGAGCATACACCATTATATATTTTGGGTCTGACCAATACTATTACTTTGTTCACATAGTTATGGAATTCCATCTATATGGAAATCTTGATAAATTGTTGTTGATCCCATTGAAATTTTTTTCATCATCTCCATGATTCATGTTGAACATCCAGCTAGTGTTGGAAACTTCTAAAAGGCATTATCTTCATGTCCCGCTCATGAAGCAAATGTTGGATGAAAGAAGTGATTTTCTTTGATTCACGCGCATTTGGTGCAAGTTGCCGCCGTGAGTTCGAGAAAGATTGTTTTTGTTTCCTCTGGTACCATCCCAAGTCAGTCATGCAGGTGCAAAGTATGCTATGGTTTGACAGGATCGCTACCTCCATTCCATATGTATCTCCTAGTACACAAAGCCACTGATTGATTTGTTCAAGGATAAGAAGTTCAACTGCTATTCCCGAAGGGCCCAGACGGACATGCACAAGACTTCGTTATTTCAATGATGGTTCCAATCTGAACCCGGTAGTGTTTTATTGTAAGCCTACTATGTGATCATGCTTGTCTTGGACAGCGTGTTCATAGGTTTGTAGCAGAACCAGCTCATGTTTTGGAGCTTGCTATCGTAGTTCATTTCTCGAGAGTCTTCCAACGCCATCTCATCGACTTGTGTTGCAAACTTTCTTTTCAGACATGCTGAGTCTGAAGTATCCTATCACCAATCGGATCTGAATCTCAGGAAGATATGATGGTTGGAACATACTCCAAGAACTATAATGTTGGTCTCTCTGTAACCGGTAACGTGGATGTCGTGGCCAACACACCTAGCCGGAAGGCCTATTATTGTAGTAGCTTGGTTGAAGAAGTTGGTCACCTCCCCATAAGGATCTCGCAGGATCTGCCTCTGTAGTTATTCCTTATGGATTCTTGAGCTTCCGAAGTCCGATCTTTTACTTGATGTTCTAGATATCAAACCATATCTATGAATGGATGACACTAGCACATCAAGGAGAACATTAGAAGCGGAGTGCTAAATGTCTCCCGGTCGATTGTCCAGATTCTGTTCCCTTAGCCTCGCTAAGGGAAGGTCTGAGAGGGTGTTATCTTCCTTTGTTTCCGCATCATCCATCACTAGTCATCATGGTAGTATGTCATGTTGCCAGGATCCTTGCCACGGATGTTGGTATAACCTTGATGATTATGGAAATGCTCAAGTTCTTAAGAGCACGCGCAAACAAAATCATCCCTTGCGTTGTCTTCAACAAGGTAGTCCACATCACCCATCCTAGTCGGAGTATGCCATTCTTTTGAACCCCTTCCAACGATCGATTGTGATTACCTCAGGCTGGTATAAAGAGTTTCAATGATCTTTGTATCAAAAGTAATTCTTTTTGCCACTTAAGGGAAATGCTCTATGAGTCACCTTTCCCTAAGGTGTCCCGTTATGGAATCATGGCAATTACCTCCTCGCTACTTTGAAACCATGCACCATCCTACTCCAGCGTGGAATTGTTGCCTACCAATTTGAACCCTTGTCATCTAGTACCTTCCATATCTCTCGATGTGTGTTTTGTGTCTCAGCTCAAGAGATGTTCTAATGTCTCACTCCATGAGTTGATCTTGAGTTGCTCGATCTTTGAGAAGATAGTTCCCTGTAGAGTTTCCTTTGTCTTGTCGTGTTGGGTGAAGATCTCGAAAGCAAAGATGTCAAGATCAGTATGATGCAATGAATCAACATCTTCGAGAAGAGCAGTTGGATCAAGAAGATGGTGTTAGCTTTGTGCCCCCCCGTGCCTTCTTACCTCACGCCTTGAATCTCGGGACGAGATTCTTGTTTTAGTGGGGGTGAGTTGTCACAGCCCTAGAATTTGATTGCAATTAGTTTCATAAGCATCCATGGATCATGTCTATATTGTTTGAAATTCGAAATGGGGATGATCAAACCCTAGCACCACATGAAATTCAAATAGGTTCAAATAAAATCTTTTTCAATGAACCCAAAATGCTCTAAGAAAAGTTCATGATTTCTGGTTAAGGTGCAAACCTCTGCTAAAAATGATGAATATATTTTTAGGCCATTTTTGGATTCTTGAATTAACACAAAAGTATTTGAGTTGGAGCCATTTAAATGCTATATATATATATATTTTTTTAAATGGTCCAAATATTCTGAAGTTATTTGCGGAGCTCTGGAATAGTTTATCTAACATCCACAATAATTTTCAGAATTTATTAAAATGATTTAGTGCCTAAACTAAATCAAAACAAACAGAACAAAATAAAAAAACAGAAAAGAGGGAAACCTTACCTGGCGCTTACCTACAGCCCAGCGGCCCAGCTGTGCTGCCCAGCCCACCTGGCCCGTGCTAGTCATCACCTACCTCTGCCAGTAGGCAGAGGAGGGAGACAGCGCACGCGCGCCCGCGGCGCCACACACCTCCCTGCTCGCCTGCGTCATCGAGGCCACCGCGACGCCTCGGGCCTTCTCTCGGCGCCGCCTCGACCCCCTCGTTCGTTCCTCTCTCTCCCCCGAATGCCTCCCCCTCGTCTGTTCTCCTCACCGAACGCGCCCGCCGCTGCCGATGAGCATCACCGCGGCCATCGCCTCTCCCTCGTCCCCTGGAGCTGCCCACGAGCTCCGCCGAGTCCCTCTCCTCCTCCTCACTGAGCCGCCTGATGCCGGAAGCCCCTGGATGCCGCCTGCACCGCCGTTCCCCTCGTCTGCCACCAAAGATCATCGCCATCGATTAGCTGCCTCCGGTGCCTCCCCAAGCTCGCTGACCCTCCCGTTCGACTCACTGTGAGCTCCTGCTCCCAAACCCCCTCTCTCCCCTGTCGATTTCCTCTTCTAGCCCCACTGACCACCACGGCCGAAGCTCGCCGCCGCCGTGCCTCATCGCCGCCGTGGCTGGAGCCGTTGTAGCTCGAAGCCGAGCACACCATCGTGCTCAACGCGTCTCCAGGAGCCCGTAGCCAGCACCAGCTTCTCCCCACGTGCCCCCTAGTTCCAACCCGATTACGCCGTAGCTCCGGCCGCCGCTCGGCTCGTCGCCGACATTGATTCCGGTGACCTTGTGACCTGCTGCTGCCTCCGCTAGATGCGCGGGAGCAAGGGCTATCGCCCGGTGCCCTCGGCACGTCCAACCGACGCCCATAGCGCGCTTCCGGCGAGCCACCGCCGCACTGTGAGGTCGTCGGAGTTCAACTCCGGTGGCTGGTGACGTGGCACATCATTAGCCGCTGATGACCCTGCTAATTAACCCCCTCACTCACTGACATGTGGGCCCCAGCCTGCTAACTAACCTAGCTTAGCACTTAACTAATCTGAGTTAGTTAATTAACTAACTGTGTGACTGACCAACGGGCCCCACATGTTAGGTTTGACCTGGAACAGCCCCGGTTGACCTGCTGACATCATGTTGCTTCCATGCTGACGCAATAAAGCTTTTCTGGTGTTCTTTTATTTCAGGAAATTCCAGAAAATGTTTAAAACTTCAAAAAAATCATAGGAAATAACCTATAACTCAGATTGAAATAAGTTATATATGAAAAATGATCAGAAAAAATCCAAAGAATCTGTTTATGGCACTTTCATGCATGTTTGAACAAGTTAACCTCACTGAATAGGACAATTCATGATTATGGAATAAATGGTAATTAGTTTTGGAGTTGGAATTTGCTATAGGTTTGAATTCCACTTCAATGAATGTGACTAACTATTGCACTAGGTCAATTCGGTACTTTAATATGACATATCATTCATATGAATGTGCATTGCATTGATTGTGGTTCCCTTTTGTGTTTGCCGGTGGTTGTTCCCTCTTAGTAGACGATGTTTCCGATGACGTGATCGATGACACAGATGAAGAGTTATATTATCTTCAGAAGTGCCAGGCAAGAAAAAACCCCTTGTTCATTCTGATACAATCCCACTCTCTCGCTCCTGCTCTCTTTTACTGCATTAGGACAACAGCGATTCAACTGTTACATGTTGCGGTAGTTGAACCCCTTTCCTCTGCATGACCTGTCATTGCCACAGTAAATAGATGAAACCCACTAGCATGAATAGGAGTTCTTTGAGCCCTGATGTGCCTACTCATTCATGCTTGTTTGTCATGCTTGCTACTGCTTAGAGTTGAGTCAGGTGTGATTCATCGGGGATGAATTGGAATGGTGATGAACATGTCCTACTGTGTGAGAGCTAAGTATGTGAACACGATTTGGTAAAGGTAGCGATGAGAGGCCATGTAGGAGTACATGGTGGGTTGTCTCATTGCAGCCGTCCTTAGGAACTGAGTTCTGTGTAGGTGATCCATGAACAGTTACTACCACACATTGGGCTCTGGGCGCTCCAAGATCTCTCGACTTATTAATCAACTCGATCTCTTTCCAGGAGTTGCAACTAGTTTCTGGTGTTTGTAGATAGTGTTAGTAGTCTACCAAGTGGCACCCGGTACAGGTGGCTTGGGACAGACTAGGCACAGTGGCCTGGTGTACCAAGTGGCACCCAGATGGTGGGCTTGGGAACCCTGTACACATCGTTTGGGGCCGTAAGCGACAACCCGGCCGGATCTCCTTGCGGATGGAACCCGAATAGGAGATAAACCTGGACTAGAGACTTGTGTGGTTAGTCAGGTCGTGGCCAACTCCCTCACCAGGCTTCCGCTTGAAGGTTGCCGAGATACACGAAGTGTACATGGTGTAAGTGGCGAGAGCGTGTGTGAAAAAGTACACCCCTGCAGGGTTATCATTATCTATTCGAATAGCCGGATTCCTCGGATATGGAAACTTGGACCCCTTGCATAGTTCATAGACAAGTGAAAGTGGATACTCTAAAATGCGCAAGATAAGTGTGAGTGCTATGGATGGCGTTCTCGCAGGGTGACGGGAGCGGATCCATAGTGGTGTATTCGTATGGTGAATATGTGGACTCGTGTGCGCCACCTCAAAGAGTTACTAGCAGCCGTAGTTCAGGATAGCCACCGAGTCAAAGCTGGCTTGCTGTAGTTAAACTCCACCACCCCCTTTGTTGATACTGATGCATATGTAGCTAGTTCTGATGTAAGTCTTGCTGGGTACATTTGTACTCACGTTTGCCTATTTTATGTTTTGCAGAGAGACGTCAGTCTCGCTAGTAGTTCCACTTGGACTTCGACGTTTAGCTTGTTACCTCAGCTACGATCTTGTGCCCTCGGCAGGATCTGGTAGATAGTCAGGCTTCTAAGCCTTTTTCATTTGTAGATGTCTGTACTCAGACATGTTAAGCTTCCGCTTGTGCTCTGACTTGTATGCTCTTAATGTTGGGTCATGAGACCCATGTTTATAATATCTCGCTCCTCGGAGCCTAGTGGATAAATACTTTGAGTCGTAGAGTCTTGTTGTGATGCCATGTTGTATTTGCACATATCGAGCATATTGTGTGTATGATTGAAATGCTTGGTATGTGTGGGATCCGACAATCTAGTTGTTTATCCTTGGCAGCCTCTCTTATGGGGAAATGTAGTCTATTGCTTCCGTGAGCCCTAGTAGTCCGCTACAGCCCGGTTCACCAGAGTCCTGCTAGCCCAGCACTACTGCTCAGGACGCTTGACTGGCCGACATGTGTTTCACTTTGTTCCTGTGTCTGTCCCTTCGGGGAAATGCCACGCGGTGACTCCGGAGTCCTGCCTAGCCTGCTACAGCCTGGGTTCCCGGAGTCCTGTTAGCCCAGTGCTACAGCCCGGATTCACACGCTGCTGACCGACATGCTCGAGGTTGATTCATGTATGCCTGTTCCCATGGGTTAGTGCCGCTTTGGGTTCACAACTAGCCATGTCGGCCCGGGTTCTCTGTCATATGGATGCTAGCGACACTATCATATACGTGAGCCAGAAGGCGCAAACGGTCCCGGGCCAGGTAAGGTGGCACCCGTGGGAATACCGTGCGTGAGGCCACAAAGTGATATGATGTGTTACATGCTAGATCGATGTGGCTTAGGATCGGGGTCCTGACAGCTTATCCTAACTCGCAAACAAGGAATCCACGGCAAACAAGCAATCAAATCTGGCATGACCTGCAAACTGGCATAAGATGCCAGGTCGGTACATTGAATGTACTTGCAAGCTCACAATAACCAAAAGCATTCAGGACAAACAACATCATGGCAATTACAGGTTAAGCCGGGATTATCATGAGATCATCAGAACAAGATGGCATTAACAACATGGTACAGCTAGAACAGTATGAGCATGGCATGGACATATAAACATGATGACACTATCATGCAACATGATGACACTATATGCAGCACTTATTCTCCTTGGGTTACCTCGTAAACATCACATGCATCACTTACCAGCCTCGGACATCACACGATCATCTCAGGATCAATTCAAGCTTGGTATAAACAATACCGTAGTAATCATTAAATGACCACAAGGAGCTTGATATTTACCCATGATTCTCGCACAACATCACGAATATCCAACAACTCGGTATCCTCGATACCACGGTGATCATCTCACAATCACATAAAGATCAACAAACTCTGATATCCATGATACCTCCGTGATCCTCTCTTGATCACAACCAATCTCTTTCTCATCATTGAACCGGGGTTGCTGTTAAGCAAGTTATTATTATTATTGTTGACCCATAGTGTGACCGACACGAACTGGGCCCTTATCCATAGGGGCGGCTATCGATAGATTTAATACACTCTGTAGAGGTAGCGCACTTTACCCACACCACGTAACCCATGGCCTCGCACTCCCATTCGGGTGGACCAACAGCATTCCGACAGAACTCTCCCATTGCCATGACACTCTTACGGCCACTCCGACCAACTCCCCACTAGGCTTAGTCCTGGGTGACGCAGCCTACCAAAGGCAAAACTACCACCGTTGTGGCAAACAAACAGTCCCAAACGAGGACACGGTACCATAACAACAACAGGTTCACAAGGTTATGTCTACTTACCGGGCCAGGGTAACGCGTGCCCATAACCTTCCCTCTTTGGAGGCACCGACAAAAGGCATGACAACGGAAGACTACCGGCCTCCCCACAAAGGCAAGTGTGGTTGCACTCGTCAGCCCGATATGGTGGCACCATGACTCAGCCAACTGTTGTTCAAGTTCAATTTAATCCGGTTAAACTTGAATGCAATATGCTGAGCCATCATAAAATAACATGATGCAATTACAATGCATGAGCATGATATAAGCATGGGGTGCGACAACCATATCAACAATGAATCATATCCAACTGAGCATGGCATAATGACGAGCATGAATTTCACAAGTACAACACTACTCATAAACATAACATGACCACTAGCATCAAAAATATCATGCAAGAACATATCAACAATGCTACCATGCAAGCATTTAACCAACTAGATGCAATGGAACATGCATAATGACGGCACTCGGAGCAGACGATAGTCATGCACCGAGGACCATCACCAACATCAACATGTACTACTAGCAAGGATAAGCATATGAAAGAGCATGATAACAGAGTGTAAGATAACATAGCACGAAAGTGAACATGAAACTCTAAGCATCATCGGAACAATAGTAACCATATTTTAACTAAGCAAACACTGATTAAATATTCAAGTTAAAAACCATGGCTACTGCATGACTATCATGCAAGTGGGTATTGTGGCTTGCCTGGGAATGAAGAAAGCACCGGGGAGAAGTGCAGAAGGATCGCGGAAAGATTTGCCGAAAATAGTCCTTTCCTGGAGGGGAGCTGTTTACATGCAAGGGAAAATGTTCCTGTTAAATATATCAAACCATAGTGAAAATGACGTAAACATAACGTGCTCGATGAGACGAAGACGTGAGCTTTGGAATCACCTAATTTGGAATTAGGATCAAAAAGATATGAGTGTTATTCTTCCAGGGACTTATTTGTAAGAAAATCTTCACAAACATGCCCTTAGCCGGAAAAACAGAACACGCCTTTCTCAGGAATACGCTTTCCAGAGAGGAAACACATTCCGGTCCGAAGAAGAAATGAAGTACGCTTTCGAATAGGGAAAGCGTACTCACCAGGAGTACGTCTCCACATATCCACGTCAGCGTGGACGGGTCAACGCACGGAGGGGCTGACGGGTGGGGTCGCGCGTGGTGGTGCGGCCCGCCTGGCCAGCTGGCGAGGGCAGCACCATCTCCTTCCTCTTGCCCGCGCCTGGCCGCGGCAGAGCGGGCCCCGGCGAGGCCCGCCAGTGCTACCGACCATCACATGCGGCGCCCAACCTACCCACGGATGCAGGAGAGCGAGATGGAGGCATCCCTGGGCATAGCAGTCGACGGGGAGGTTGGGATACGCCGGAATGTTGGCCGCGGCGGACAGAGGCATCGGGCACCGGCGGGACTCGTGGCCAGAGGCCACTAGATGAGTAGGCGAAGGGCGGAGGGGCTTGGGTAGACTGCTGGAGTTGCTCTGGTGGAGGGAGGAAGTGGAGTGGGGCTTAGCTTCGAGCCAATTTAGGAGGTCAGGGGCGGCGGCCATGGTGGTCAATCATGGCGAGGAGAGGCTCCGGGGCTCGGGCAAGGCATTGGGGAGGACTAGAGGAGAGATACAAGGTCAATGGCGAAGGGAAACGGCACCGGGGTGGCTTTATATAGCCGGAGCAGGGTGGTGCCGTGCTGGCATCGCCCCGGACGCATGGCCATCGCCGCGGGCACATGTGCACGCGCATGAGCTCGGAGGTAGGCGCCGGGGAGGAACATGGACGAGCTCATGGGGCAGAAGGAGCCAAGAGAGCACGGGAAGGAAGGGACGAGGAGGAAGAGGATGGTCGGCGCACTATGCTCCCGTGGGCATTCGATGGTGGGCGTCGGCGAGGAAGCGGACGGGGGGGGGGGGGAGAGGGGTCCAGAGAGGTGGCGACGACGAGGTAAAGACGTTGGACATGCTCATGCGCACGAAGATGACGAGATGGAAGAGGACGAAGCAGAAACGATGCTCCGGACGGGGCATGGCGCACAGAGCGCGTGAATAGCCATGCCAGCTGCGCGGTCACCACAGGACAAGGCACAAGGAGGTCACGAGAGAATTGCAAATTATGTCTAGTAGCTAGTCCTTCCAGAGTAGAGCATTTATGTGCCATTGGCTCGATTTGAGGCACTGTGGTTGGGTTGAAATGGAGCTCTGAAGTTTACTGCATCAAACCTGGAAGAGCACTGCTGATGAACAGGAAACTGATTGGGTAGAATGGTGTTGTCTGATATGATTAAATAAGGAAAGACTATAGTCCTGGAGAGTTTAAGGAAATTGGGCCACAAAACAATATAGTTGCTGTGTAACCCCAAAATTTGGTCCAGAATAAAGATTTGGATGATGCACTCACATGGTGAAGCCACTTGAGCTCAAATTGGGCAAGGAAGAGTCATTTGGCCCTATGAAGATGCTCAAACAGTCTCATACCAATTGGTCAAGCCAAAATGGTACTTGCTTCACAAACATCTCCTTTGGACAAAAACTTACAAAAATTCTAGAGGAATAATGGCTTGATGAAATACTCCAAAAATGGGTGGAGGTAGGTTATATGCAAAATAGAAGGCCTAGAAAAAGTTCCAGCCTTAATGGAGCAAGATAAAATATACTTGCTGCACAAACTAAAAATTTGGACAGAAACAAAGAATTGAAGATGAGCTCACATGGAGGCATGACATGATCTCAACTTTGGTGGAGGGCTATGATATGATGATATGAAGGACCTTGCAAAATTTCAACTATTTGGATATGCCTAGCTTGTACTTCCTTCACAATCAATTCCCTCAGACAGGAAATTGGAAAAATTTCTCAGGAATATTTACTAGGTAAATTAAGTTGAATTTTGGCATGGGGAAATTATATGGACAGGAAAAGGTGTCCAAGAAGTTTGGGGTCAATTGGGCAAAGGTAAATGGCCCTTGATTCACAATCTGCCATTCAGGACAGAATAGGAAAATAATTAATTGAGCATGATGAGGAACATGCCAAATGAAATATTTTGCCATAATTTAGAAAGATATGACCCAAAAAAATTTATGAGAATTATTTGGAAATTTTAGGAGTGATGGAAATATAGGTTGCTTCACAACCTAGGGCAAATTGGGTTATTCCTTTAATATAAAAGGAATATTCCCAAGGAAAAGAATATTGGGGTTTGGTCCAAGATGGAAATGGCAAGGTCTTCGGAAGGGTTTGAGGATGACAAGCCACTCTGGAAAGAAAGAAGAGGCCATCTTTTTCAGTTTCCGGACCACATAGCCATAGAAAAAGAAAACTCAAGCAAAAATCTCAGAAAAACAAAAGAAAAAGAAAGGGCCAAAAATCAGGCTATGACAAGACCCGACATGGCTGCTCGGTATCAAGCACCGGAAGCCCCGTGAGATCGAATAAATGATAAAATGTAGCGGTGAGTGCAGAACCTCCTTGGTGGCGCCAAGTTGGCCTCAGCTTCATCGGAGGAAGTGGTGAGGGTGCTGTGCTTTCGGTGGGACAGGTCAAGACGGCGCTGTAGGGATGGAGGTGGCGTTATAGATGAGGTGAACCTTGGGGTAGCTCCTTGGAGGTGGAGGACGGGGCGGATGATTCGGCGGGACGACGAGATCGACGATGGATCCTCATCCGGTGCGGTGGATGAGGGACGGCGAGCTGTAGCGGTGGACGACGTCGTCGGGGAAGAGTCTCTGGCTGGGCGGCAGTCGGGAGGCCGACGAAGGAGCGTGGGGTTTCAAGGGTTTTAGCGGCCTCGGTGTATGAATGGGGGACGAAGGGGCAGGTAGTGGGGAGCCATGGCTTAGGGATGCGCTTGTCTGAAATGTTGGGTAAGTTACCAGCGTACCCCCACCAGTTTTGACCACGTGACGTCAAGCCAACATTTCTAGCTGGAGTAGAAGGGGGATTTCGCGTGTGGGCTGCGGGACCGATTTTGGATGAGGAGGGAGTTTTCACGCACGTCGAAATTTCGGGATAACAAGGTGCGGCGCAGGTTGAAGAGGCGGGAGTTTCAAAGCAGATGAGACAAAAGATACTCGAGCTTGAAAATTTTGGGATAACAAGGCACGGATTCCATGTTCGGCAGAACAAACTTAACATGTACAAAAAAACAATTCATACACGACACAAAGAGAGTCTTGTCCCCTTTTACTATATTGCTATAAATGCCATTGAAAAATCTAAAAGAAAATTGTAAAAAAAAGGGAGAACAAGATTACCCTGTACAGTACCAAATCGATTCGCACTTCCCTCAACAAAAAAAAACAAATCAATTCTCACCAAAAGAAAGAGTCATGTCCCTTTTTATATGATTACAAATGCCAGGATCTCGAATTTCAATTTTTGAATCCACGTTATGTTGAATTCAAATATATCATTAGGTGACCCTGCAGTTTATAATGGATGTAGTCCTACATTTTGATATTCCATGATATATGAATATTTTACTCCACCCTTTGAACATATATATTGTTGTCTACCATATGGACTAAATTTGAATCAATTTTCCTTATTTGAATACGATTGTTGTCAAATTATACCATCATTTAAATATTATATTGATAACAAAAAACATGCATATAGCAGTAGTCATATTTCACTATGAACTACTGTACCATACGACCTCCAATTCAAATATTTGTATCCATTTTGTGTTCAATTCAAATCAGAGTACATTGGTCTAGGTAGCGAGATGTTCGGGATAATCTAAACCCTGTTTTCATATGTATATTGTTTGGCTGAATTGGGACAAGTTTTGGTATAAGCTTCTTGCAAAACCGGAGATTCTCTCAACAAGCCTCGTGGTTCCAAGAGGGAACGTGGCACCTTTGTGTGTGAAACGATATACGCTGCCTCCCCTTGATTTTCCTTACAGAGGCAACATAGAACTATATGAGTGCCCTGTTAAATTTTGGAATTATTTCGGGTTTGTTTGGCCTTTTTATACATTAATTGAGTTTCTGGACATTTAATGTGCATAATTCAAATTTGAACTGCAAGCACATGCTCGGGTGCACCAAAGTTGGTTGAAAAATCACATGTGTGTCCTTGGGTGAATTTCTTGGTCCCATGCAAGAAATGGGAATGAAATTCAAACATCTGGGCGTCGTGACTCGGCCAAGAACATCGAGAAACTTGGTTTTTAAATTCCTGCAAATCCAAAACTCGCTTGGAAATCATGAAACTTGGCATGGTGTCATGTCATGGCACTAACATGTTGTGGTAAAAAATTGGGCCGAATTGGAACAGGTTTTGGTATAAGCTTCTTGCAAACTGGAACTTCTCTCAAGAAGGCTCGTGGTTCTAAGAGGGGACATGTGATCTTTGAGTGCGAAATGATATACGCTGCCCCCTCGAGTTCCTTTACAAAGGCAACATAGAACTACATGAGTGCCTTGTTAAATTTTGGAATTATTCTGGGTTTGTTTGGCCTTTCTATACATTAATCGAGTTTCTGGTCATTTAATGTGCATAATTGAAATTTGAACTACAAGCACATGCTCCCGTGCACCAAAGTTGGTTGAAAAATCACATGTATGTCCTTGGGTGAATTTCTAGGTCCCATGCAAGAAATGGGAATGAAATTCAAACATCTGGGCATCGTGGCTCGACCGAGAACATTGAGAAACTTGGTTTTAAAATTCTTGTAAATCCAAAACACGCCTGAAAATCATGAAACTTGGCATGGTGTCATGTCATGGTACTACCATGCCGTGGTAAAAAAATTGGCCGAATAGGAACAAGTTTTGGTATAAGCTTCTTGCGAACCAGAGCTTCTCTCAAGAAGGCTTGTGGTTCTGAGAGGGAACGTGTCACCTTTGTGTGCATAATTCAAATTTGAAATACAAGCACATGCTCTAGTGCACCAAAGTTGGTTGAAAAATCACATGTGTGTCCTTTGGTAAATTTCTAGGTCCCATGCAAGAAATGGGAATGAAATTCAAACATCTGGGCGTCGTGGCTCAGCTGAAAACATTGATAAACTTGGTTTTTTAATTCCTGTAAATCCAAAACACGCATGAAAATCATGAAACTTGGCCTGGTGTCATGACATGGCACCAACATGCTGTGGTAATTTTGCTATCCGTTTTGCGAAGGCGCACACATTAACAACCAACAAAGTCATTTTGGAAAAAGTGCTGTCATGTTACAATCGGAAACACAAGTATTATCGAAACTGTGGGCGTTCTATTTACCATTTATGTGCTGCCACGTGGCCCCTTTTTTATTAGCTAGGAGGCGCCGTGCATGGTAGCTATTTGAGTACAGGAGGCGTGCGATCGGACCCCTACGCATGCTTATAGGGAGGAGAGCCCTTTGACCTCCATCTGCCGCCCACCTCTCTCCCAAGGTCTCCATTAATGGTGCCCGAACCTCTGTTTAATGGCATGGCTATGTCTCACTCGACTGAGATTTAAGAGAGAAAAAAGAAAATCTGAAAAGAAAATTTTACATGGATCTTGATGTAAGATCCGACGGACCTATATAGCATCTACTGCGACTTATAGCAAGACTGATGAATATATAAGGACGACGATAGTGGATAATAATTGTCTTACATAATTAGAAGATAATTGAAAAAGCCACATGCAGCTACGCCCAAAATACACAAGGGCAAAAGAACAAGGAAGACAATGATCTGGCTTGCTGATCTCTACTTTCTTGATGCGTTGCTGCAGGCCGTGGGAACTAGTCTCTGCGGCGAGTGGCGATGAGTTCTCTTGTGTCCTCAAGATGCTTCTTGAGAGCATCCACAGATTCCTCCACCAGCCTTTGGAGCTCGATGCGGAGCATGTCATTCTCGTCCATAAGTTTCTTGACGATGACACCGGTCCTCTTCAACAAGGCATTGGTCTCCTCCTGCTTCTCTGCACTTCGGACGATCTTTGCCCTCAGCAGGCCGTGCTCGGCCCGGAGCCTCTCATTGCCCTCCCTTAGTTGCCGGATGACGTCGGTAGCCTGTTCAAACGAGGCTTTCATGTCGTCCTGCAACCTCGCCCAGCCGAAGATCTAATCCATCTAGCTATGGACGATCGCATGCATGCGCGTGTAAGAGTCATCGCCTGCCCGTGAGACATTTTCCCAGGGTGCCGCGGTGTGGCGGGACATCTCTGCTGCATTCGCGACCCGGCGGGACATCTCTGCTGCTTCCGCGGCGTGGCCGGACCGGTTTGCTGCATCGACGGCACGGCGGGACCTCTGTGCTGCTTCGGCGACGCGGCATGACCTCTATGCTGCTACTTCCGTGTGGCGGGACATGTCGACTGCTTTCGTGGCGAGGTGGGACATCTCTCATGCTTCCGCTTCCATGCTCACATGTCCCTGGTGGTAATATCTCGACCCAGAACTCATGCTGGCCATGGCAGACGCAAGGGAAGGATGTTGAATGACTTGTTTGTTTTTCTGGATGAGGAGTTGAGGAGGAATGTGCAGTCATCTTGGCATAGTAGTGTTTATAACCGAGTGCTAATACGCTCGTAAGTGGGAAACCATTTAGGTTGTGATCGGTTTGAACAGGTTTGCAATTAAATATAGTGTGGTAGTAGTAATTTGGAATGTGACGAGACGCAAGCTCAAAATTTATTGACGGTTCTAGTTTCGAAGGCGGCACTATTCCCGGATGGAGTAACGTGGGCATGTGTTCTCGGCCATGGTGTAGCATATGCCATGGTAGTTCTTTTTCTACTGCCATGTACGTGCAATAACTGGCACCGTTGGATACATATCTTACGGTTATTGGGGAGTTTGACGGGAATATCCTCGTGGCGAGCTATAGACTAGTCTTCTTTTCAGACGCATTACACCTATCTCTCGGGACTTCTCGCACGTACCATCTCTAGCTCCCTAGGTCAATGCCACCCACATACACTTGTACTCTGAGTTTAGTACGTTATACAGGAAGAGAAGAGGTGCACACACACACTCGTCCTCTCTCTCACACACATCTGTAGCTACGAATTGTACTGTTCTCAACCATCCGATTGGCTCTATCATAGGTTTCACGTTGCTCCTTGGCCTTGAGATTGAGAAGTTTAAAACGTGGAGGCTAAGCTGGAGACGCGAGGTTTTGGTTAATGTGCGGGCCACACATGGAACCAACACGACACGAGCTTCTTCTGCCTGGTGCGCAGTCGGGTGAGTTGTCCAAGTATAGACACAACCATGCCCTCCTTGGTATCCGCGCCTCGACTTATGCGCAGAGAAATTAGGATCGGAGGGAGTACTACTAGTAGTACTACTACTTTGATGTGTCGCGTCAACTCGCACAAGTATGCAACACTTCCTGAACAAACAAGCATATAATCTGTTATACTTCTTACCCAAAGGATCTTCATATCCAACAGACACAAAATATCCGTTCGACTGTTGAAAATTACTTTAACTGCTGATCTGATGTCGAAGTAATTGCTGCATCGCCACCAAAACCCACCATCTCTTAAGCTAAAGTAGACCGAACTAACCCCTATATTAGCATATTACTAAGATAAATAGAAGGCACTGTAGAATCAATTAGGAGGTGAGCTTGTCAATCTGAATGTGGAGGGACACCGTCCTCAACAACCCAGCCCCGGCCAGCAGCTTGGGCAGAACTATGAAGAAGGTCAGCTCCTGCACGGCGACGTCGCCAGGATCCTTGCTACTTGTCACCTCCATTTCCACCTTGACGGCGTTGGTCCTGCCTTTGGGCTCCCCCGGCGGGCCTTTCGCCCATAGCTTGGCCACATAGTGTGGCAGTGGGGACGCCCCCGCTCTGATGTAGACGACCAACATGGTGATAGGCATGCCGATGTCGAGCACATCACCGACCAAGAAAAATGTGCGGCCGTCCTCCTCCATGAATAGCAAGAGCCGTGGCTCCGATAGTGGCACTTGCAGCTGGAGCACCTTGCCATACTGGATCCTGTGCACGGGCATGGGATGCATGGTGCTGATGTGGTGGGAGAGCGCTGATGGCGGGCCTTCGTAGCCGCAGACGGGCACGGGGCATTTGCGGGGCGCGAGCGGACACACGCTATGGTGATCGGCGAGCTTGTGGTAATTGATGTAGAGCCCACAGCCTTCGTGCGAGCACTCCACCCAAACCGAGGAGACGACGGCGTCCACCGCCGTGTTGCGCACGTCGAAGGCACCGCCGCGCTCGCACTTCTGGCACTGTCGCTAGTTCCCAGGGCGCTCGACGCGGCATTCTGCGCAGGCCAAGTGCCCTCCCTTGCACTACACAAATCAATCGAACATCACATCAATCAAGAAACCTGCACCTTGCTCGATCAGCCGAACGGACGAGGTGTATTTGAACCTCATACATTGGAGGCTTCAAGGGGCGGAGGCACAAGGGGCAGTGGAGCAAGGTGAGGTCCATCGAGACCATAGAGAGCTCCACCGTCGGGTCCTGTTCCGCCTGCATGATCACACCCTCCTCGTGTACAACCATCTCTCGCTTTAGGGCTGGGGCATTACAAAGCTTTACCGTCACATATTCATACTACTTCAAGGTGCATTAAATCAACACATGCAAGTATCAAAAGGAGAGTCACGGCATGCATGCATGTGTTGTAATTAATGCATCGGTAAACGCAAATTATAGAAATATATCTAGTGCAGTGCTTTGATGTGTCTCGTCAACTCGTACAACAACGAGAAGTTTGGTTAAAACGCCCTCTCCCCCGCGGACTAAGCTTCGGCGCCTTAACTGCATCTGCCTTTGGCTGCATGATAGGTGGACCACCCACCTGTTGGGCCCACCTGTCATAGACGCAAAGGCAGGAGCAGTAAGTCAATGAAGCTGCGTCCCTCCCTCGCCCATGAGCGTGGTGGCTGGCAGGAGTAGGAGAAGCTTTCGCTACACGCTCTCACTCTCACACGTGGTGGACATGCAGTAGTTCATTCGGTGTCAGATGGCCAGAAGCATACTGTAGTAGTACTCCGCTGCAGTAGTACTCCATCATTGTTCGACTTCCCGAAGAGGCGAAGAGCCAAGCGCAGCCCGGATGCTCATGTGGCACTTTCATGAGTACTCTAGGATAGCGTGTATCATGCCTCTAAGCTTAAAATCGTTGGGGTCGGATCCATGCTATGAGGCCGTCTCGAAGCATTTTTTGATTAAAATAATCTTCTGGCCCTACCTGTCATACTGGTGATTGTAGTTTGCACGCTCATCTGGTCAAGACAGGAATATATATTTTAATTTGTGGTGGGGTAAATGTTAGAGGTTGCAACAAATATATTGTACACTGCGGGTCTTTTAGCCAAGCTTAGAAGCAAGCATGTGGGGCCAGTGCTATGATGTGTCGCGTCAACTCGTACAACGAGGAGAAGCTCGATTTTACTACTACACGCCTTCTCCCTCGCCCATGCGGCGGTGGCTCACAAATGAGGACATGCTTTTGCTTATACTACAAAAAGCTATCCCTCCCGCCCGCAGTGGACGGACATGCAGCAGTGGATTCGATACTGAAGAAGTAGTAGTAACATCATTGTTCGTCTTCTCGAGGAGGTGAAGAGCCAAGCGCAACCCAAACATGGTAGTTGCAAACGCTCGCGTGGCAGTCTTTGTGTAGGGGTGGGGCGTGGTGCGGAGCCTTGGAGCACGCATATAGCCAGGCTCTTGCATGAGACAAAATTGCTATGTGAGCCCACTATTTGTAGTACTACTTGCTTTTATAGCCCTGTAAACTGGAAAGGACTACAGTATTTGCCTTTGTAGAAATTTCAACAAGTGACTAGACTACACCCTAAATGAGTACATATGGAGCAAAATGAGTGAATCTACACCATAAATAAATACGTAGTTCTCTCGTTTTCCTCTCCGCCTTGGTCGCGGTGCACAATATTGAGTATACTAGTACTGACTAGTCTCTTTTTGACATGCATTTACGTTCTTTAACATAGTACAGACGCAAGCGCTCATATACACGCGAATACACTCACCCCTATGAATGCACACACGCACACCCTACCCCTATGAGCACCTCCGAAAGACTGAGCCAGCATATCATCTTGAAATTTACGAAGTCACCATAGGCACCTCGTCATCAACGGGAACGTCTCCTGACATGCATTTACATTGATACGGCTTGATTGCCAATGACCCAGAGGGTAGCGGTTCCCGAAATGTTGAACGGTCAATGATGCCTCCGCATTCAAGTAGCATGTAGAGGTAGGAGTAAGTAATTGGAGAAGCAGAATGGAGCATGTGAATGCAACGCAGTTTGGACTGTCATATAAAGGCGCCACACTACTCCAATCCATCTACTCCTAGTCTCTGCACAACACTGCCAACTCCAATCCAAGACCAAGACCAAGTGATGAGAAACCACAAGCACCCATGGCGTCAATGGATGCGTGAGGCAGTCGGCTATGCCAGGTCGTCCAAGACGCTGACCTGCGACCCCGCATCATGGAGCATTTCCAGACGGTGCTGGCGACCACCGGCGTCATAGCCCTCGTCGATGCCGGCTTCACCTCTCGCATGCGCCGGATGATGGTCAACTCCATCCGCAGGTTCACGGCCGTCAAGAAGCGCGCGGACGACCTTGCCGTACTGCTCAAGCCCGCGCGCCCAGGCTCCTCGTTGCCTGCCACCATCATCGGCCTCCAAGGTGATGGACTCTTTGAAGCACTAGTGACCCTGCAACTCCCGGAGGTCGCAACAAAGAATGTGCACCTCGAGGCCGTGCTCGCCGCACAGCGCCTCGCTATGCAAGAAACCGTCGATCTGCACATCCACGTCTACGAGGAAATTGTCTACATAGGCCCCTACAAGGCCAGCGAGGATGAAAAGACATTGTCCTTCTTCCAGCGGCTCGAATCTTTGGATGCCATTGTTTAGAAGCACGTCGACCTGGCCACGAAAGCCGCTACTACTTAGTCGCCATTCGGTGGGCCGACGCCCTCAGTTGAGGAGGTGTACGTCATCGATGGATGCATCTTTCTTCTTGCCTCCTGTAACTAGCACTCCATCACCTTGTGGACTTCATGTTTTATGGGACATTTACATCTATGCCCTTAACTCGAACCCACTACTCAGTTTTGCCCCTAATTTTTAGGTATGCTCAGTTTTGCCGCTCCGCTGTTAGTTTCACTTATAGAAATGACCTTCTGTGTCGGTACCGTCCGGTCAAAGGGCTCTAACCGTCCTGAAAATAGAAAAAAATCAAAAACATTTGAAACTTTGTGGAATCGAAGATACTCATGTCTGCAAGGTTTGTACAAATTTTCATGCCGTTCGGACACCATAGGAGCTCGTGGCAAAGGAAAACATAATTTTGTATGTATGTGAACAATAAATTCAAAAAAATAGAAAAAAAATCAAAAAATTGAAATTTTGTGGGACTGAAGATACTCAGGTGCGCAAGATGTGTGCACATTTTTTGTGTTTGGACATCGTAGGAGCTCGTGGAGAAAAAACAAAATTTAGCTCAAAGAAACTATGAGAAAATGCACCATATTGTTTTTTTCTGTAGAGCGCCTCGTACGCCATTTGATCACCGAAACTTGCAAGCACCTTGTGCACTCAAGCCTCTTTGAAGAAAAAAAATATTTTTTTAATTTTGTTGGTAATTTTTTTTCCAAATTTACTATTCATAGGCATAAATTACTTTTGTTTTCCTTTGCCACGAGCTCCCGGAGTGTCCAACCAACACAAAAATTTGCACGCGGCTTGCGGACATGGCTCTCTTCGATCCCACAAAATTTCAGTTTTTTTTATTTTTTTTTGCTATTTTTTCTGGTTGGTCAAAGTCCTTTGACTGGACGGTAACGGTGCAAAAGGGCATTTCTATAAGTTACACTAACGACAGAGGGCAAAACTGAGTAGTGGGTTTGAGTTAGGGGCACAACTGGAATTGGCCCGTGTTTTATTAGTGTATGGCATTTTTATTTCAATCGTAAATGACATGTGTGACCCCTTGCTCCTATTTGGCATTAATTATTTGTAGTATTACTGTCTTCGACCTGGTGTACTACTACCTAGGTCCTGGTTTATTAGTCCTTTTTGTAATTTGTGCTAAATTTTGACCAAAGATTTAACTGACAAAATGTTAGTGCATGTCAACAAAAATTATATCATTTGATTTGTATTTGAACATAGTTTTCAATGATATATTTTTTGTGACATGCATGAACCTTTTGTTAGTCAAATTTATGGTCAAGATTTGGCACAAATTACGACGGGGAGGAATAAACCGGGACGGAGATAGACTGGTCCGTCACCATCGTGTTTTGTGTCTAATTTTGACTTCAGCGACCCAACCTACATGGAGGGAGTGCTGTATATATTGGCGCAACAACCAAACTTATAAAGTACTAGCAAGATGCCCGTGCGTTGCATGGAACATGAAGATGCATTTATATGAGTAGTTTATCTTGTGGGAGAAAAGGATGAATGAGGGAAGGCCGTATCTGCAAATGTGGAGAGGAGTGTGGGTAAATTGTCATAATTTCCTTCCTATCTGTTAGATATAGATCGGACGACCTATATTGCAGCATGGCAGGCACACCATCATCACCAACTCTGCTTTTTATAAGAGTAGAGTTATTCAAAACTGAGCGTTACTACAAGTCATGAGTTCAAAACGAGAAAGTGGAACAAGTACAACATGCCTGTGTCGTTCGCGTTGCACCCCCACATGGTCGCTGAGGGAGTCCGAGATTAGGGGGTCTCCGGACAGCCGGACTATATCCTTCGGCCGGACTGTTGGACCATGAAGATACAAGATTGAAGACTTCATCTCATGTCCGGATGGGACTCTACTTGGCGTGGAAGGCAAGCTAGGCAGTACGGATATGGACAACTCCTTCTTTGTAACCGACCTTGTGTAACCCTAACCCCCTCCGGTGTCTATATAAACCGGAGGGTTTTAGTCCGTAGGACAACATACAATCATACCATAGGCTAGCTTCTAGGGTTTAGCCTCTCCGATCTCGTAGTAGATCAACTCTTGTAATACTCATATCATCAAGAATAAATCAAGCAGGACGTAGGGTTTTACCTCCATCAAGAGGGCCCGAACCTGGGTAAAACATCGTGTCCCCTGCCTCCTGTTACCATCCGCCTTAGACGCACAGTTCGGGACCCCCTACCCAAGATCCGCCGGTTTTGACACCGACATTGGTGCTTTCATTGAGAGTTCCTCTATGTCGTCGCTGTTAGGCTTGATGGCTCCTACTATCATCGATAGCGATGCAGTCCAGGGTGAGACTTTTCTCCCCGGACAGATCTTTGTATTCGGTGTCTTCACACTGCGGGCCAACTCGCTTGGCCATCTGGAGCAGATCGAAAGTTACGCCCCTGGCCACCAGGTCAGGTTTGGAAGCTTAAATTACACGGCCGATGTCCGCGGAGACTTGATCTTCGACGGATTCGAGCCCCTGCCTTATGCGCCACGCGGTCACTATGGGTACGATTTAGCTCTGCCATCGGACTGTATTCAGGAGACCGCACTGGCAGCCGCTCCGAGCCTCAATTTGGAGTCAGTTGCGCCATCCATGGACGGGTGGATAGACCCCGTCACGGAGGCCGTATCCTCGGCGGCGATCGAGCCGAACATCGACCTTACCCCGCACGAGAGCCGTGTTGTCAAACTGTCGGATCCTTCTCCGGCCACGGACTCCGAACCGCCTGCGCCCGGTCCTATCGAATCCGATTGGGCGCCGATCATGGAGTTTACCTCCGCAGATATTTTTCAGCACTCGCCCTTCGGTGACATACTGAATTCACTAAGGTCTCTCTCCTTGTCAGGAGAGTCCTTGCCGAACCATGTCCGGCAGGACTGGGATACGGGTGATTAAGAAATTCATCGCCCACCCACCACCCACTTAGTAGCCACTGTCGACGATTTAACCGACATGCTCGACTTCGACTCCGAAGACATCGACGGTATGGATGACGATGCAGGAGACAAACAGGAACCACTGCCCACAGGGCACCAGACGCCCACTTCATCACATGATGTATACATGGTGGACACACCAAAAGAAAACGACGACGAGGAACGGAAGGACGCAACGAAGGGTTGTCCCCTCGAGAAGCAGTCAAAGTGGTGGCGTAAGCACCGCTCCAAATCCTGCCTCGGCAGAAACAACGATCATATAGATCCAACATTAGAGCAGGGTGAACCATCGCCGGACCACGGCAACACGGAGAATCAAACCGAACAACCTGACTCTGTCAAAGATAATAATCCGGACGAAATCACACCGGACAGATACTCGGAGCAACAGAATGCCCATCAAAGGCTTGTTGCCACCGCGAGGAGTCTAAAAAAGCAGAAGCAAAGGCTCAAGGCTGCCCAAGACACACTCCGAATCAGATGGAGTAAAGTACTCAACACATCAGCGAAGTACGGCGATAATCGCCACACTAAGAGCTACCCGAAGCGGAAGTTGCTACCTGAATTCGATGAGGAGGCCTTAGATCCCCCGCAAACAAAAATTATAACGGACATCTGGCCGAATAGACGACCTCACGGCCAGCATAGAGCAGCAAACAACGCCGCACACAAGTCAATACGTGATCCATGCGAGGGCTCGCATCAAAAGGATGGCGCAACAAGATCCATTTATGGACCACGGAAGCGTGCTCCAGCATACGATGCAACACAACAAACATCCGAACACCGCGGTACACCCAGATACAGGGGTGCCGCACACCCCCTATGTTTCATCGACGAGGTGCTGGACCATGAATTTCCAGAGGGATTCAAACCCGTAAACATAGAGGCATCCGACGGAACAGCAGACCCTAGGGTCTGGATTGAGAACTATATCCTCCATATCCATATGGCTCAAGGAGATGATCTTCACGCCATCAAGTACTTACCCCTCAAGCTCAAAGGGCCAGCTCGGCACTGGCTTAAAAGCCTCCCCGAAAGCTCCATTGTAAGCTGGGAAGAGCTCGAGGATGCTTTTCGGGCGAATTTTCAAGGGACTTATGTCCGACCTCCGGATGCGGATGATTTGAGTCATATAACTCAACAGCCCGGAGAGTCAGCCCGAAAGCTTTGGAACATGTTTCTAACTAAAAAGAACCAAATAGTCGACTGTCCGGACGCCAAAGCCTTGGCTGCATTTAAGCACAGCGTCCGAGACGAATGGCTTGCCAGACACCTCGGCCAAGAAAAGCCGAGAACAATGGCAGCATTAACAAGCCTCATGACCCGCTTTTGCGCAGGCGAGGACAGCTGGCTAGCCCGATGCAGCACCAGCGACCCAAGTACATTCGAAGTTAGAGATGGAAACGGGAAATCACGACGCAGCAAAAACAATAAGCGCCTGAATAAAGAAGACAGCCCGAAGAGCACGGCGGTAAATGCCAGATTCAGAAGCTCTCGACTAGGTCAGCAAAAGCCGCCCTCTAAAGGCGCCAGAGATGAACTGTCCATCCTAAACAAAATTCTGGACCAAATATGTCAGATCCATAGCACCCCCGATAAACCTGCAAATCATACCCACAGCGAATGTTGGGTCTTCAAGCAGTCCGGCAAGCTCAACGCAGAACATAAGGGGCAGGATACACCAAGCGAAGACGAGGATGAGCCTCGCAAGCAAAGCACTAGGGAACAGAAGAAATTTCCACCAGAAGTCAAAACAGTAAACGTGTTACACGTGATAAAGGGAAGAAACAAGGCGGCACTCCCAGATAAATATGCCCAAGGGCCTATCACTGCGGAATTCTGCCACTGGCCGTCTCAACCGATCACCTTCGACCATCAGGATTACTCGGCAAGTATCTGGCGCGCAGGATGGGCTGCCTTGGTATTAGATCCAATAATTTACGGATACCACTTCACACGAGTCCTGATGGACGGCGGCAGTAGCTTAAACCTGATATATCAGGACACAATCCACAAAACGGGGATAGACCCAACAAAAATTTGCCGCAGCAATACTACCTTTAAAGGAGTAACGCCAGGCCCAGGGGCTCATTGCATGGGCTCCCTGTTACTAGAGGTTATATTCGGCTTCCCCGATAACTTCCGTAGCGAAAATTTAACCTTCCACATCGCTCCGTTCCAAAGTGGTTATCAAGAACTACTCGGACGCGAAGCTTTCGCTCGCTTTAACGCAATACCACATTAATCTTCTCTCATGCTCAAGATGCCCGGTCCGCGTGGCATCATTACAGTAAATGGAAATATTGAGCGATCCCTACGCGCCGAAGAGAGTGCGGCTGCCTTGGCAGCCGCACACTAAAACGGCCTCACCAAATAAAGCATTTGACAGGTCGTCAAGACCACGGACGCGGTTAGACGAGTCCAGTGCAGCTATATGTAATTCATACAGGTCTGGTGGCCACACCCCCATTACAAATACAAGGGGCTCAACGCGTGCAAACAACTGGCAATTTTTTCTCATCCTGAATTGCACATGGTTTCTCTAACATAACATATCCTATCACACGACAACTTTTCACCTAAGTTCCTTCTTTTTACAGATGACCATTGTACTACACCCGTCTAGGATACGGCACAACGGAGACACAGGCGCAGACGCGCAGCAGGGACCCGTTCCAAGGATTCTTTTTAGATTAAGACCCTGCGTAAACCTTTCTTAATGTCTCTTATTGACACACATCCCTTGGATTCTCAATAGAATTGAGAAGGATGCTGACATCTTGGCATGTGGCCACGTCAGAATAATGCACGTACCTAGACACCAGGGGTTTCTTACAAAGGGCACTGTTTAGGCCCACAATAAAGATCGAATACCTTAGGGAGTGTTCGGCGTCGCGAGTTTGGCCTTATATGCATCAGCTCCGAATCATGTCTTTGGTCAAATGTTGGGTTTGCCTGGCTCCTGTGTTTTGCTGCCTTACGTTCCGCTCTATCGGCTAAGGCGGCACCAGGAGAACTACTGCGACTGTTCCCTGGTTCATCCGGACGAGCACCTCAGTAGAGAAAGCCGAAAACTGACTGTCATGATATAGCGTGAGACTGGTCAACCACTCAATGACCTATCAGAATCCTAGAATTCCTTCGCCTTAATGAAGGGCCGTTTCCCGGCCAGGCATGTACGCACCCCGAATTCGGGTGAGTGCGGAGCCACCAGGGGCTATATAGTAGCCCCACTGTCAAACTCCTCTAGCTAAGTGAAAGTGTTAAAGCATCATAGTCCGGTTGCCTAGTTCGCTGCGCTATCACCTCCTTAATAGGACCAAGACGTTGGATTAAGTGTGAACATGCGTCTTCTGCGAAACCCCCCGCATTATATGCGTGGGGGCTGAAGCCGACGACTGCAATCTTTCAGGATATACATATATATACGTAAACGGCCGCACATGAGGCATCATATTACTTTCGGGCAAAAGTACAAATACAGTATTGATAAATTTAACAAAACATTGTTTTTACAATGGGAGTACATGCCACTCAAACAGATTATTTTTCGAGCATTGGGCCTCTATCGAACAAGCACCCTCAAGAACTTCGAAATAGTGCTCGGCAGCCACTCGGCCTATGGCCGAACCCTGCGCCGCAACAGTGGTGGCATCCATCTCTGCCCAGTATGCTTTGACACGGGCAAAGGCCATCCGCGAGCCTTCTATGCACGCCGACCTCTTCATCGCATTAATGCACGGCACCGCACCAAGGAACTGCTGCACTAAGCTGAAATAGTTGTTCGGCTCCAGCCTCTCCGGCCACAGATGATCCACGACGGACCTCATGGCGAGTCCGGACAATCTATTGAGTTCGGCCCATTCGGCAAGCTGATCAGTTAGTGGAAGCAGACGCTCTGGAACGTTACACTGCGACCAGAATAGCTTGTCCACTTCACGATCTGTTTGATCTCAGAAGTATTCGGCCGCATCGACAGCACTCGCCGTCAAATCCAGATATGCGTCTGTCGAACTCCACAGCCGATCCAGAGGGGCATACCGCGGATCTCCGAACTTCCTCCGCAGCAAAAAGGGCTTCCCAGCCACAATATCACCGGCTTCATGCAACTCCTCCTTCTTCGCTCTCATGGCAGAGCGGGTGTCTTTGGTCGCCATTGTGGCCTTTTCGAGGTCCGTTGCCTTCGCTCGGTTTTCTTCTTCAAGGAACTAGCAACGGTCAGCAGTGTCTTTTAACTTTACAGCCATCTTGGCCATCTTCTCTTTGCTCTCGCAATGCACAGCTTTCTCGGCTCTTAACTCTTCGGCTGCCTTCAAGGCAGCCGCATTACTACTCCTTGCTTGTTCTTTGGCTCGAGCAAGTTCCGCCCGAAGGGTCTCCACGGTGGCAGCTCCATCTGCAGTCGAAACGTATTAAAGATACTGGCATCACGCTGCTCTTACTATGTGACATTCACCAGAAAACATCACTTACCCTGTGCCTCGTCAAGCCGCTTGTTAACAAGCTCGATGTCGGCATCTCCCGCATCCAGTTGCCGCTTTAGTTCAGCAAACTCATTAGTCCGGCTAGCCACCGGAGCTTCCACCACCTGCACATAAAAGCAGTATGGTTATTACATGGGACTACGATCCTCTGTTTGCCGCCGTTCTCGGCAACAACCAGAGTCTCAGGGGCTACTATCTACACAGGGCACACCTAAAAATGTGCGGTACTAGCACAAATGTATATCATTTTATGTACCTCAAAGCCCGTTAGTAGACTCATAAAGGCGTCATGCAACCCGCTTTCGGCAGACGAAATCCTTTCCATCACCGTACCCATCAATGTACGGTGCTCTTCTGAGATGGTCGCTCGCTTTAGCAGATCCCTCAGTGCGTTCGACCGCATACTAGACAGCACCAGACTCCTTTGTTTGCCCTCTTCAAGAGCCGGATGCTGGGGACTTCGGGTGACTATAGGATTATCTTCTGGCCTCACCGGATCCGGAGAGGCCCTCCATGACGACACTTCAAGGTCGCCCGCTTCTTGAGCGGGGGAGTCCGGGGGAGGCGTTTCGCTCTCCATCATCTCCGGAAGAAGGTCCCCTGAAGACGAGCTCTGTTGAGAAGGGCTAAGATCCGAACTGCAAGATAAACGCTTCGGTTATTTTCCTCGGAAGTAAGGTAGAACATCTTTACCATTAAGTAGATTTTGATCACTTACGGCTCGCTAGAGGGCTGATCCCCGTGCGGACTTTGTGCGGCAAGAGCACCTTCCAAGGCAGGACCCTCTGCTGGAGACTTCTTCTCCCGTTTGGAAGCCTTGGTTTCCGGATCTTCAGAGGCACTCCTCTTCCTTCCCCGGAGCGAGAGAAGGTCAGATTCTTCCCCTTGGTTATCCTCCCTCACAGAGGCGCTCATTCCCTCGGTTGGAATTGGTAGCAATGGGGGCCCGCTTTCGCCCTCATTATTCCCCCTTTATCTTCCTTTGAGGGCTCCGGGCAAGGTGCTAGCTCGAGCATCTTTTCCAGTATGGGATTGTCCAAACCCTCAGGAAGGGGAGCCAAACACCGAATCATCTTCGCCTTTGTTAGCCAGTCCTGGTTAAAGAGCGATTCCTCAGAATGACGTCATGATAAATAAAAGACGGTGTGTTCGGCTAGAGGATTACTTACTTGGTCGGCGGTGCGGTTGCTGCTCAGGCCCACGTCCTCGGTAGTATCCGGACACTCTGTTTGGGGTCCGAAGAATGATTTATACATCTCCTCATGCGTCAGGCCGAGGAAATTCTGAATAGTGTGCGGTCCTTCTGGGTTGAACTCCCACATGCGGAGGGGCCGGCGTTTGCAAGGCTGGACTCGATGAACCAGCATGACTTGCACCACCATAACCAGGATGAAATCCCCTTCGAAGAGATCTTGAATGCGGCTCTGCAGTATAGGAACGTCCTTGGCTGGACCCCAGCTCAGCCCTCTGCTAATCCATGACATTAGTTGTGGTGGAGGGCCCGAGCGGAAAGTAGGGGCAGCTACCCACTTGGCACTTCTGGGAGCTGTGATGTAAAACCACTCCTATTGCCATAATCCGGATACCTCTGGAAAGGAACCCTTCGGCCATGAAGCGCCGACAATTTTACTTATTAGAGCGCCTCCGCACGCTGCGTGCTGCCCTTCGACTATCTTCGGCTTCACGTCAAAAGTCTTGAGCCACAGGCCGAAGTGAGGGGTAATGCGAAGAAAGGCCTCACAAACGACAATGAAGGACGATATGTGTAGGAGGGTATCTGGGGCTAGATCGTGAAAATCCAGCCCGTAATAGAACATAAGACCCCTGGCAAAGGGATCCAGAGGAAGGCCTAGCCCCCGGAGGAAGTGGGGGACGAACACGACGCTCTCGTTGGGATGACCTGCCCTCGGGCGGGCAGCCTGTGTGAAATCTCGGCGGTCAGATATCTGGCCTCCCTCAACTTTTTGATGTCCTCCTCCATGACGGAGGAAGGCATCCACCGGCCCTGGAGGCTGGATCCAGACATGATTGGAGATCCGAAGCACCTGACCTGGGCTTTGGGTGTTAGAACTCGAGGCAGGGGAAGGATTCGATTGAGCACGGGAGGAAAAAAGTAAAAGCCTTGTCCCTTTATAAAGAGGGTGAATATCAAGCGTCCTCTTCGTAGCCGTTTGGGACTTGCCTAAAATCTACGAGTCCTAGGCGCGGTTGGGTTACCCACGACCGTATTGATGAGAATCCCGTAATAAGGGGGACACGATCTCTGCTTTGACAAGACGTGTCAAGAAACCGCCTCGCGTTATGACCGGGGATAGTTAAAGAAAAATGGTTCAAATAATCGCCGAGCCATGGCATGATATCATGTTGTCAAAACGTGTCAGCAGATTAGATTTGTGGAAATATTATTCTCTCTACGGTGGTACGTGGAACTTATTTTGCAGGGTCGGACGCTATCCTTTCATTCAAACTCTTCTGTGGTATATCCGGAGGAGGAACCCGCCTTGCAATGCCAAAGACAACACTGCGCGCCGGACTCATCGTCATTGAAGCCTGGTTCAGGGGCTACTGAGGGAGTCTGGGATTAGGGGGTCTCCGGACAGCCGGACTATATCCTTCGGCTGGACTGTTGGACCATGAAGATACAAGATTGAAGACTTCATCTCGTGTCCGGATGGGACTCTACATGGCATGGAAGGCAAGCTAGGCAGTACGGATATGGACAACTCCTCCTTTGTAACCGACCTTGTGTAACCCTAACCCCCTCCGGTGTCTATATAAACCGGAGGGTTTTAGTCCGTAGGACAACATACAATCATACCATAGGCTAGCTTCTAGGGTTTAGCCTCTCCGATCTCGTGGTAGATCAACTCTTGTAATACTCATATCATCAAGAATAAATCAAGCAGGACGTAGGGTTTTACCTCCATCAAGAGGGCCCGAACCTGGGTAAAACATCGTGTCCCCTGCCTCCTGTTACCATCCGCCTTAGACGCACAGTTCGGGACCCCCTACCCGAGATCCACCGGTTTTGACACCGACAGTCGCGGTGCACAATGTAGTAACTAGTCTCTTCTTGACCCACATTTACATTGATATAGCTTGAATGCCAAGGAGGGAGAGGGTAGCGGTTCCCGAGACATTGAACAGTCAATGATGCATCCTCAATTAGCATGCAGAGGGAATTAATTGGAGAAGCAGAATAGAGCCAACACGATGTGAATGCAACAGAGTTTGGACTCTCATATAATGGCGCCCCACCACTCAAAACCATCTACTCCTAGTCTCTGCGCAACGCTGTTCACTCCAATCCAAGACCAAGTGACCAAAAGCCACAAGCACCTATGGAGGCAATGGACGCGAGCGGCAGCCGGCTGTGCCATATCATCCAAGACGCCGGCCTACGGCCCCGCACCGCACAATTTTTCCAAATAGTGCTGGCGACCGCCAGTGTCGTAGCCCTCATCGACGCCAGCTTCGCCTCTCGCATGGACGACATGATGGTCCACTCCATCTGCAAGTTCACCGCCGTCAAGAAGCGCACGGACGACCTTGCCGTACTGCTCCAGCCCGCGCGCCCAGGCTCCTCATTGCCTGCCACCCTCATCGACCTCCATGGTGACGAACTCTTTCAAGCCCTGGTGGCCCTGCAGGTACCGAAGGTCGCGACGAAGAATGTGCACTTCGAGGCCACGCTCGCCGCGTAGCGCCTCGCCATGCAAGAAACCGTCGACCTGCACATCACGTCTACAAGGAAATCGTCTACATAGGCCACTACAAGGCCAGATAGGACAAAAAGACGTTGGCCTTCTTCCAGCGGCTAGAATCTTTGGACACCATTTTTTCGAAGCACGTCAGCCTGGCCACAAAAGCCGCTGCTACTTAGCTGCCGTTCGGTGGGCCGGCACCCTGAGTCGAGGAGGTGGACATCGTCGACGATGCATCTCTTCTTGTTGCCCCCTGTAACCAACACTGCATCGCCTCATGGCCTTAATGTTTATTAGTATAGTACTCCCTCCGTTCCCAAATATAAGTCTTTCTAGAGATTCTAGCAAGTGACTACATACGAAGCAAAATGAGTGAATCTACACTCTAAAATATGTCTACATACATCCGTATGTTGTATTCCATTTGAAATATCTAAAAAGACATATTTAGGAATGGAGGGAGTATATGGCATTTTTATTCCAGTCGTAACGTTTTCACTATGAGGTGGGGCCGTAGTTGATCAAACCGACCATCGGCAAATCCCCACCACGCCCACCGCGCGTCGGCTGAGTTTAAAATTAGAAGAGAGAAACGAGGGAGACGTGCTTGATTTACTAGGGTTGCTCTCTTCATTCTCTCATCCTCTCCAGATCTAAACAAGACAGTGGTAGTGACATTTTCTCTCTACTCACCGCTGGTCACAGATCCAGTCGGATCCCTTTGGCCGGTGTGTGTAGAGGACTAAGGTGCATCATTTACGCGGTCATCGCTGGTGACAGAGGAAACCCACAACTGCCGGCGGGGCCCGATCCTCTGCCCGTGCCGTTCTCTCCGACACAGCACCGGCTCGGGAGGTCCACCAACCCTTCTTCCTCCCTGTCGTGTTGTGCGCAGATCCGGCCTATCGCCGCCGACATCCCGACGATCCTCAGGTACAAGTTCTTCAAAAGCGGCCTTGCTCTACTGCCCCAACTCCCCACATGTATGCATGTAAATCTTTTTCTACTTCCATCAGCTCTTCCAAATCCCCCTAAATTTTTAGTATTATTAGAGGTAAAGCTACTTCATGCATTCGAATCTAGGACTTGGTTCAAACAACGAAGAAGGGGGGAAGTCGTAGCATGAATCTAGGACTTGATTCAAAGAGGAAATAACAGGGGGAAAGTAGTAGAGACTGGATACCCGACCAGTCTCTTGGTTGAATAACGAAATGATGGGAAAAAGCAGTACAAACTGGAAATGGAACATATGTATTATTGGTTGAAAAAGAGTGGCGGCTGGTGGACAAGTCAACAGAGTATGTCCAGGATTAGATTTGCTACCCTCGCATAGTAAAAGGTCTCCAGGATTAGATTTGCTGCCCTCACATAGTAAAAGGTCTCCAGGATAAGATTTGTTGCCCTCACATAGTAAAAGGTCTTCAGGATTAGATTTGTTGCCCTCACATATTAAAAGGTCTCCAGGATTAGATTTGCTGCCCTCACAGAGCATGAACAAACTCGGCATCACCACTTTATGCCTCCTTGTAGGTACATTGTGTTGATGCGTCCATTGTCGCATGTCCTTATACCAACTTTTTGATGTTGTTAATGTAAGGGTGCATGTAAAATGAAGTGATCACATTGTTACCTTAAGGACATGTCTAACCAGTGTTATTGTTAATCTAATGCCTCTAGTGTTATGATGCAATTAAACTATGTTACAAATGGTACTCCTGTTGTTTTCCCTAGTATGATAAGTAAGTTGCTTCTTTACGCTGCTGAGTGACCTGGTGTCCCCAGGGTCCCATGCCCTTAAACCAACTCTTTAGCTCCTGTTGATTTACTATATCTAGTAAACAAGCAATGCCACCATTAAAGTAATCCCATATCTGACGAATGTCATTATTGATCGTAATGTTTCCGGTAACATGAAGCATTGCTGATGTTTTAAAATTTCTACTGTCCTTGCGTGATTGCCATGAACATAATTAAGATGCTTCTTTTCATTTCGTGTATGTTTCGTATATTCTTATTGACCAGCAACTGTTTACTTTCTATCTTTTTGTGCAGATAGGAATATCCATTTCACCTTGTTGCTATTGTGACCTTTTGGTGAACTGCACAAAACATTTTTTTGGAATGAGTGTCTTGTGCAGTTCAACTAAAATTTCACGTGGGCAACATCTCTCAATTTTGGTGGAACTGCACAAAATGGTGATCGCAGTTTCCAAAATCTCCGTCAAATTCTGCTGGTAATCCCGTGCAACATTTTATTAGCCTTTGCAAGATGAGCCATCACTGTCACCACAATGTCACTTTATTTTAGTGGAACTACACAAAAAGATAAGCAAATTATAGTTGCACCTTACATGAGCAGGACAACCAACCTTAATGTTGCTGAATTTTAGTGCAACTACTAAAGAAGAACCTGCCAGCTCACGAGAGCAAGTACTTCTTGCTAGCTGAATGATGCAATCTTTGCTTCATTTCAGGTGAACTGCAAAAAAAGGCGCATGAATTGAATCATGGATCTCCAGGCTGGCCTCATCCAAGTGGAGTTGCAGGTTCACCACATCGAGTCATGGCGGCATAGGGCCCCTTACACCGGTCAGTAATGTCCTTTATCAACATGATTGTGCTTTGTCATACTGTGCTAATGTTCTATTTTTTAAATAAAGCTATTCTATCACTATCTTTTCTCGTTTTGGAAATAAAGTTTGCTTCAACTAGTGCCTCTATTATAGTAATCATGTTCTTTCTTATCTGTGCAAACAGTAATACTCAATTACGGATGTTGTGATGGTCAAGAGCATTCACCAAGTTCTTGGGTTGTATGACTGTAACATCCCAAATTTTCAATTTGGAATGTTATACATTAGATCATCATTGCATATCATATTTTATTTTGCATTTTAGTTGATCCTAGAAATTCTACGCAACTCAAGGACCCACGAAGAGAGTTGGGGATTTCGTGATTTTCATATTTGAGTTTTCTCAAATTTTGAGAATAGGATCATTTGATTTTATTTATTTTATCATCAATTATTTCTATTACAAAAGTATGAGAGAGGGAATAAAATGACTTTCCCAAAATACAGAAATATTGAGGATTTAATAATAAAATCAAATAAGATTTTATTTCGGAGTTTTTCGGTGTTTTATTTGAATTTAGGAAAATGTGCGCTTTTTAAAATCGCATTTAGGGCCCAAATAAATGTTCACTTTGTCGGGCTTGATTTTAGAAGCCCAGGAAAATTTATTTCGGGATTTTTGGAGTCCGTTTAGTATTTCTTTTTATTTTTCTTCCGAGCGTAACTATTTAAAAAAAAGGGAACCGACCTACGGGTCGTGTCCGTCTAGGACTCCCGGCCCGTAGGGGCTTTATAAGCCAGCCCACCCCGGGGGGAAACCCTAGCCAGCGCCCGCCCCAGCCCCCGCACCCGCCACCGCCGCCGCTGCCCTAGCGTGCCGCCGCCGCCTGCGCCCCGCCCCGCCGCGCCGTCGCACGCCTGACGAGGTTCGCCGCAGCCTCGTAGTCCACGCCGCCGGTTTTTATTTAGAAAACCGAACGGTTTTTCGTCGGTTTTTTTCGGTTTTTTTAGTTTTCGTTTTTTTAGATCAGGTTTTTCCGGTTTAGGTTAAATAGCGAGCGTTCGCTCGTTCGTTCATTTAAACGAACACGTTCATCATTTAGATCTGGATAACGAACATTCGTTCACTAATCCATTCGTCGTTTTCTTTTCTCGGATTAAATCCGTGATTTTTCTGATCGCGATTCCTGATCCGATTTTCGTTTTAGTTTAACTTTTCGCTCGTTTATCGGAATCAGGCGATTCAAGTGCCTAGAGTTTCGTCTCGAAACCCTCTATCCATTTAACCAACTTAAACAAGATTTTGCTACTGTAAAACTTGCCCTAGATCCAGATTACTAGAATGAAGTTGTTTTCTTTCGCCGTTTGACTTTCGTTGTTTTGTTCGATTTGATTCTTTTTGCCAGCCGGAGTTCTTAAGTTGAACCTTCTGGTTAGATCTCTTATTTGAGTTTTACCTGTACATTTGATGAGTACTTATTGTCTACTTGTTTGTTTGTTTGCGATAGAATACCCGGAGTGCGCCGCCTGTTACTTCGAATCGTTAGGTTTCACGGATCATCAGCAAGGCAAGTAACACTTTGATCATACCTTTTCTACTACCCAGTTTTATTGCATTATATCAATCCTCACACATTGCATGATTAGGATCTAATTAAATTGTGGGATGGGAAGTAGATGAGGTAGCACTTTTTACCTGTTATTATCAAACCTTTGGGAGTTACTTCTACGTTTGCTTATTATGCCATGCTATGCTAGTAGACGTGGATTGGGTGAGTGATATCCATGACAGATGTGAGATTGTTAATTAATGGTTTATCTAAGGTGGCAACTTAAACACACATCTGGGTGGATTGAGGCACCTGGGTATTCCAGGACTTGCCTGTTTTTCTTTTGGACCGCCACCCAGGCTCAAAGGGATCATAAGACTATTCATACTAGAAACTTCCGTGTGCAGCCACAAGCTATTATGGGCTCTAGCATAGTTGACTAGGTTGTGTGAACTCTTACAGTGGTAGACTAGCAGATGTAGGGGATGTAGGTGGTACGGTCTACCCGATCGTAAGGTGCTAGCGCTTCTAAAAGGCTATGTCTCGGTCATCCGTCTTCTCAAACACCATGTAGTGCGAGAAAACAAACGGAGGCGATCGAGTCTTGTGGGGAAAAGTGCGCAAACCTCTGCAGAGTGTAACAAACTAATCATGGTTAGCTGTGTCCCCAGTTATGGACATCTTGAGTATCTAGTACCTGGATTTTCATGTGAATCTCAACATGTTACTCTAAATTAATTTTGTTGGGTTATGTTTAATGATGATGCTTAATTGGGATTGAGAATGCTGTCAACCATTCTCAATGTTTAACAACCACCATGATAGCTAAATAAAATTTATTCCTTTGAAGTAGGGAAATATTGGCTTTACGCAAAATTGTAACCATAGAGCTTTCCACCAGCCAAATATGCATATAGTATAGCTGTTCATTCCATTACTCTCTATGTGTTACCTTGCCAGCATATTCCATGTGCTGACCCATTTCGGGCTACAACGTTAATGTTGCAGACTTTTCAGACGACGATTAAGGAGTTTTAGGTCGTGGTTCTATACTCAGTGATGCCGTTGGAGTTGATGGACTCACTTATCTTCCAAGCTTTCCGCTGTTATCATTATTAGATGGCCTTAAGCCATATTTATTGTAACAAGTTCTCTTTTGAGACACTCGATGTAATAAGTGTGTGATTGCTACTCTGCTATAAATCCTCCGAGTACTGTGTGGTGTCAGCATTACTGATCCAGGGATGACATCGGAGCACAGAGATCAGACTGTTTGAGGTCTGGTCGCTACAGAGATGGTATCAGAGCACACGCTGACTGTAGGACACGACCACTAAGCTACAGACCTAGATCACTCTCTTCTCTTCTGACTTCTCATCTTTTCTACTCTTTAGGATGGCGGATGCAAGGAACAAGTTCACACAACCGGATGAAGATACACCCTTTGGACGTCACTTGAAGGAAGTCACTAGATACCTGAACATAGGAGTACCAAGCTTCACGGGAACCTACAACGCCACTTTACCTGAAGAAGAGCGCTGGATGATTCAAGTTCAAGTTCCAGGAAGAACGTTCATGCCAGTCACTGAGCCCATAGAGTTTTCTTTTGATGCACCAACTTGGAGTCTAGGAAAGAGCATGGCAGCTCACATCACCATGGGACGCATTGGAGAAGTCTACCGCAAGGATCTTAAGGATACTATCTACCAGATTTGTGGGCGCCGAGATGAACACCGGGAGATGATCAGCACCAGGAAGGATAGATCAATTGCAGCTTTTATCCAGGAGCTAAACCAGCATATCGACGACAGGAGAACCATATGTGCGCCGACATGATAGATCTGAAGAAGGCTAAGACTAGAATCAAGGAACTGGAGGAAGAACTCAAGGCTACACGTGAAGATTATGAAGAGGAAATTGAAGTATTGGTGGAGAAGAATGACGACCTGATCAAGAAGATTGGAATATTTATGGGAGGCCCGACACCCGTAGATGAAGACGAAGAACCCAAGGAGATCAGCCCGGAAGACTACATCATCATCGACGGCACCGACTCGGAAGCAGATAGTAGCGATGATGACTATGTTGATGAAGCTGGAGCAGATATTATGGAGTTAACGACCGAAGAATATTTCTAGTAGACCACCTCATTAGTAGTAGTAGTCCACCATGTAAATATAGTAGCCCGAGCACTTTTGCGATAGTTAGATCGATTGTATGCTCTTGTTTGATTGAATGAAGTGAATTGTTTGCTTTTGCCTCATGTGCATATGGGTAGTGTTTTCTCTTTAGACCCCCTCTATTCCTACATCTTATCTTTTCTAAACCCTCAGATGCCTCCGAGACGTGACCCCGGTTTTGCTTTCCCACCGGAGCTCACCCAGTTGATCCAGCAGCAGAACACATTGATGCAGTTGCTAGTCCAGAATCAGAATCAGGGGAACAACAACAACAACCCACCACCACCACCACCACCTGTTGACCACTTAGCCCGTTTTCTTAGGCTGAATCCGCCGGTGTTTTCCAGTAGCACCGAGCCGATAGTAGAAGATGATTGGCTCCGCAAGACAGCTAGGGAGTTGACCACAGCAGGATGCACAGATGCGGAGAAGGTGAAGTTTGCCGCACATCAGTTAGAAGGACCCGTGGCATCATGGTGGGAGGATTTACAGCCACTTTCCCAGTAGACACTATCACATGGGATCAGTTTCAGCAGGCTTTCCGTACTGCCCATGTTTCAGCAGGAGCTATGGCCATGAAGAAGAGTGAGTTTCGCAACTTGCGCCAAGGAGGAAGGACAGTTGGCCAGTACGTGGAGGAATTTAGTAAGTTAGCATGTTATGCCCCAGATGACGTCGCTACGGATGCAGCTAAACAAGAGAAGTTTTTGGAAGGACTGAATGATGAGTTGAGCATGCAGTTGATGGTAGCCACCTTCAATAACTACCAGGAGTTGGTAGATCGTGCTCTTATGATTGAAGGGAAGTAGCAGCAAATTGAGAATCGCAAGAGGAAGTATGGACAAGGAAAATACAATTCAGGAGCTCAGCAGAAGCCATGTTTTACCCTTAGACCGGGAGGACATTTTCAGCATACCCATGGAGGAGGTAGCTCGCACAATCACAATGGCACCAAGAATGGTAATGGTAATGGAGGAAGCAACGGCCAGAACCGCACCAACCCCTCGACCCCAGCCAAGAAGGACCTAAGCCAAGTCACTTGCTATAAGTGTTCGAAGACCGGACATTATGCCAATGAATGTCCTAAAGGCCAAAATGGCAATGGAAGTTCTGGGAAGAAGCCGAACCCTTTTAACAGGGGACAGGTGAATCACGTTAGCGTGGAGGAGGTTGAAGCTCAGCCCGATGCAGTAATAGGTAAGTTTTTGGTTAAGTCATTTACTGCACTCGTTCTTTTTGATACTGGAGCATCGCATTCATACATCTCAAGGGGATTTGTGGATAAGTATAACCTACCAATCCAAGCCCTTAGGTCACCCATGTTAGTAACCTCGCCCGGAGCAGAGTATGTGGCTAGTCTATGGTGTGATCGGTTACCATTAAGGATTGGTAACTATTTTTTTCCCTCAGACCTAATAGTATTGGAATCTCAAGGATTGGATGTGATATTAGGCATGGATTGGTTATCAAAGTATGAAGGGAATATAGAATGTGCTAGTAAGTCAATTTTGCTTACCACCCCAGAAGGGAGAAGGATCAAGTATGTATCCCGGCATGTGCCGAAGAGGACCCAAGTAAATTGCCTAACAGGAGTTGTGCAGGAGGAAGTACCAGTGGTAAGGGATTTCCCTGATGTATTTCCAGAAGAGTTGTCAGGCATGCCACTGGATAGAGATATTGAGTTCTTGATTGAGCTATTGCCCGGCACTGGGCCAAAGACCTTACAGGATGCCAGCAAAGGATTTGGTGGAAATTAAGAAGCAGATTAAGGAGTTACTGGATAAGGGATATATTCGCCCAAGTTCTTCACCTTGGGGATCGCCAGTACTTCTAGTGGAGAAGAAGGATGGATCGTTAAGGATGGTTGTTGATTATCGAGGATTGAACAAAGTAACGATCAAGAACAAGTAAGCACTACCAATGATCAACGATCTGTTTGATCGATTGCAAGGAGCTAAGGTATTTTCCAAGATCGATCTGCGATCAGGATACCACCAGTTGAAGATTCGGGAACAAGATATTCCGAAGACAGCTTTTACCACCAGGTATGGGCTGTATGAGTATACCGTTATGTCATTTGGTCTGACTAACGCGCCTGCCTACTTTATGAACATGATGAACAAAGTGTTTATGGAGTTTTTGGATAAGTTCGTCGTAGTGTTCATTGATGATATCCTGGTTTATTCGAAGAATGAAGAGGAACATAAGGAGCATTTGCGTTTGGTACTTGGAAAGCTCAGAGAACACCAATTATATGCCAAGTTCAGCAAATGTGAGTTTTGGTTGAAAGAAGTAGGATTCCTCGGACACGTTATATCTGGAGAAGGTATAGCAGTAGATCCCTCTAAAGTTGAAACCGTGACCAAGTGGGAAGCCCCAACAACAGTTGGAGAGATCTGGAGTTTTCTTGGACTCGCAGGATACTATCGGAGATTTATTGAGAATTTCTCAAAGATTGCGAAGCCTATGACTGAGTTCTTGAAGAAAGATACCAAGTTCATATGGACAGAGGAATGTGAGGCTAGTTTCCAGGAGTTGAAGAAACGTTTGGTTACCTCACCAGTGTTGATTTTGCTAGACCAGACCAAAGATTATGAGGTGTACTGCGACGCTTCATGTTGAGGACTTGGAGCAGTACTTATGCAGGAAGGGAGAGTTGTTTCATATGCCTCAAGACAACTGAAGCCCCATGAGTTGAATTATGCTACGCATGATTTGGAGTTAGCAGCCGTAGTGCATGCTTTGAAAACATGGAGACATTTCCTCATTGGAAACCATTGTGAGGTGTACACGGATCATAAGAGTTTGAAGTACATTTTCACACAGAAGGAGTTGAATCTCAGACAAAGGAGATGGTTGGAGCTTATCAAAGATTATGATATGAAATTGCATTATCACCCCGGAAAGGCTAATGTAGTAGCTGACGCATTAAGCCGTAAGAGCCATGTCAATACATTAATGACGGGAGAAATACCCAAGGAGTTAGCAGAAAATCTTCGTGAACTATGTTTGGAAATAGTTCCGAGAGGCTATGTAGCAGCATTGGAGATTCAGTCAACTTTGATGGATAGAATCAGGGAAGCTCAGAAGACTGACAAAGAGGTTGCCGCTATAAAGGAGAAACTGAGCAAAGGAAAAGCTAAAGGATTTTGTGAGGATGAGCACGATACCCTATGGTTTGAAGACCGTGTTTATGTGCCCAATAACCCGGAGATCAGGAAGTTGATTTTGCAAGAGGCACACGATTCACCGTATTCAATTCACCCAGGAAATACCAAGATGTATTTGGATTTGAAGGATATTTTTTGGTGGACCAGAATGAAGAAGGATATAGCGGAGTATGTAGCAGTTTGTGATGTATGCCAGAGAGTAAAAGCAGAGCATCAGAAGCCAGCAGGATTGTTACAACCATTGCTGATACTCGAATGGAAGTGGGATAAGCTAGGCATGGATTTTATCACGGGATTGCCCAGGACTCGTTCAGTCTATGACTCAATTTGGGTTGTAGTTGATCGATTGACGAAAGTAGCTCATTTCATCCCAGTAAAGACCACTTACACCAGTGCTAAGATGGCAAAGATATACATGACCAGAATAGTATGTCTGCATGGAGTTCCGAGGAGTATCGTATCAGATAGAGGAACCCAGTTTACGTCAAAGTTCTAGAAGCAGTTGCACGAAACTTTGGGTACCAGGCTAGAATTCAGTACAGCTTTTCATCCACAGACAGATGGACAGACCGAGAGAGTCAATCAGATTTTGGAGGATATGCTGAGAGCTTGTGCGCTAGATTATGGATCTAGTTGGGACGACAATTTGCCATATGCCGAGTTCTCTTACAACAATAGTTACCAAACCAGTTTGAAGATGGCCCCTTTTGAAGCTTTGTACGGAAGGAGGTGCAGGACACCGCTGTCGTGGGACGAAGTTGGAGACCGCCAGTTGTTTGGACCTGACTTGATTAAAGAGTCTGAACAGAAGGAGAAATTGATTCGCGATAGGCTCAAGGTAGCCCAGTCCAGACAGAAAAGTTATGCAGATTCTAAACGCAAGGAGACAGTTTACGAAGTCGGAGATAGAGCTTATCTTCGAGTATCTCCACTTCGGGGAACAAAGCGTTTTGGAGTTAAAGGGAAGTTAGCGCCACGATTTGTAGGACCATATCGAGTTTTGGAGCGTATGGGAGAAGTGGCCTACAAGCTGGAATTGCTTGAAGGATTGTCAGGAGTGCATGATGTGTTCCATGTTTATCAGTTGAAGAAGTGTCACGCGGAGATGGCTGACATACCATTGAGAGACACAGTGCCTTTGGAAAATATTCAGTTGGATAATGATTTGACCTACGAGGAGAAACCAGTTAAGATCCTCGAGGTTGCTAGCCGAGTTACCCGCAGCAAAGTTATCAAGTTTTGCAAAGTTCAGTGGAGCCACCACTCAGAGGATGAAGCCACCTGGGAACGAGAGGGAGATTTGCTCAAAGACCACCCTCACCTATTTTCTAGCCAACCCGAATCTCGAGGGCAAGATTCATCTTAAGGGGGGTAGGTTTGTAACATCCCAAATTCTCAATTTGGAATGTTATACATTAGATCATCATTGCATATCATATTTTATTTTGCATTTTGGTTGATCCTAGAAATTCTACGCAACTCAAGGACCCACGGAGAGAGTTGGGGATTTCGTGATTTTCATATTTGAGTTTTCTCAAATTTTGAGAATAGGATCATTTGATTTTATTTATTTTATCATCAATTATTTCTATTACAAAAATATGAGAGAGCGAATAAAATGACTTTCACAAAATAGAGAAATATTGAGGATTTAATAATAAAATAAAATAAGATTTTATTTTGGAGTTTTTCGATGTTTTATTTGAATTTAGGAAAAATGTGTGTTTTTCAAAATTGCATTTAGGTCCCAAATAAATGTTCACTTTGTTGGGCTTGATTTTAGAAGCCCGGGAAAATTTATTTCGGGATTTTTGGAGTCCGTTTAGTATTTCTTTTTATTTTTCTTCCGAGCGTAACTATTTAAAAAAAGGGAACCGACCTATGGGCCATGTCCGTCTAGGACTCCCGGCCCACCCCGGGGGGAAACCCTAGCCAGCGCCCGCCCCAGCCCCCGCACCCGCCGTCGCCGCCGCCCTAGCGCGCCGTCGCCGCCTGCGCCCCGTCCCGCCGCCGCCCGCCGGAGCCGCCGCCCCGCCGCAAGCCCGCCGAGGTTCGCCGCCGCCTCGTAGTCCATGCCGGCGGTTTTTTTAGAAAACCGAACGGTTTTCCGTCGGTTTTTTCGGTTTTTTTAGTTTTCGTTTTTTAGATCGGTTTTTTTTCGGTTTACATTAAATAGCGAACATGTTCGTTCGTTAATCCGTTCGTCATTTTCTTTTCTCGGATTAAATCCGCGATTTTTCTGATCGCGATTCCTGATCCGATTTTCGTTTTAGTTTAACTTTTCGCTCGTTTATCGGAATCAGGCGATTCAAGCGCCTAGAGTTTCATCACGAAACCCTCTATCCGTTTAACCAACTTAAACAAGATTTTGCTACTGTAAAACTTGCCCTAGATCCAGATTACTAGAACGAAGTTGTTTTCTTTCGCCGTTTGACTTCCGTTGTTTCGTTCGATTTGATTCTTTTTGCCAACCGGAGTTCTTAAGTTGAACCTTCTGGTTAGATCTCTTATTTGAGTTTTACCTGTGCATTATATGAGTACTTATTGTATGCTTGTTTGTTTGTTTGCGATAGAATACCCGGAGTGCGCCGCCTGTTACTTCGAATCGTTAGGTTTCGCGGATCATCAGCAAGGCAAGTAACACTTTGATCATACCTGTTCTACTACCCAGTTTTATTGCATTAGATCAATCCTCACACATTGCATGATTAGGATCTAATTAAATTGTGGGATGGGAAGTAGATGAGGTAGCACCTATTACCTGTTATTATCAAACCTTTGGGAGTTACTTCTACGTTTGCTTATTATTCCATGCTATGCTAGTAGACGTGGATTGGGTGAGTGATATCCATGACAGATGTGAGATTGTTAATTAATGTTTTATCTAAGGTGGAAACTTAAACACACATCTGGGTGGATTGAGGCACCTGGGTATTCCAGGACTTGCCTGTTTTTCTTTTGGACCGCCACCCTGGCTCAAAGGGATCATAAGACTATTCATACTAGAAACTTCCATGTGCAGCCACAAGCTATTATGGGCTCTAGCATAGTTGACTAGGTTGTTCGAACTCTTACAGTGGTAGACTAGCAGATGTAGGGGATGTAGGTGGTACGGTCTACCCGATCGTAAGGTGCTAGCACTTCTAAAAGGCTATGTCTCGGTCATCCGTCTTCTCAAACACCATGTAGTGCGAAAAAACAAACGGAGGCGATCAAGTCTTGTGGGGAAAAGTGCGCAAACCTCTGCAGAGTGTAACACACTAATCATGGTTAGCCGTGTCCCCGGTTTTGGACATCTTGAGTATCTAGTACCTGGATTTTCATGTGAATCTCAACATGTTACTCTAAATTAATTTTGTTGGGTTATGTTTAATGATGATGCTTAATTGGGATTGAGAATGCTGTCAACCATTCTCAATGTTTAACAACCAGCATGATAGTTAAATAAAATTTATTCCTTTGAAGTAGGGAAAAATTGGCTTTACGCAAAACTGTAACCATAGAGCTTTCCACCAGCCAAATATGCATATAGTATAGCTGTTCATTCCATTACTCTCTATGTGTTACCTTGCCAGCATATTCCATGTGCTGACCCGTTTCGGGCTGCAACGTTAATGTTGCAGACTTTTCAGACGACGATTAAGGAGTTTTAGGTCGTGGTTCTATACTCAGTGATGCCGTTGGAGTTGATGGACTCACTTATCTTCCAAGCTTTTCGCTGTTATCATTATTAGATGGCCTTAAGCCATATTTATTGTAACAAGTTCTCTTTTGAGACACTCGATGTAATAAGTGTGTGATTGCTACTCTGCTATAAATCCTCCGAGTACTGTGTGGTGTCAGCATTACTGATCCAGGGATGACACCGGAGCACAGAGATCAGAATGTTTGAGGTCTGGTCGCTACAATGACACGGCTAGCCCAGTTGGATTTAATCCCGATATTCAGTTTATCAAAAGGCTCTAATGGGTTGGTTTTGAATCTTGCAAGCTGGGAATCAATGAGATGTGTAGGAATCTTTGTTGTACTTATTGTTTGAATCTTATTTGTTGGTTCTGAATCTTACAAGCTGGGAATCAACGAGATGTGTAGGCATCTTTGGTGTACTTATTATTTGAATCTTATTTGATAGTTCTGAATCTTGCAAGTTGGGAAACACGGCATGATGATGCAAAGGACAGCAACCGTAACAAACAGTTCAAACTTGGTAGTATTATCTATGTGAAAGTGCGACAAATGTGCTGATCATGTGCATCCTGAGAATAATAATTCTAATTGTTGTGCATGTTGATCATGTGGCACTGATAGAACGAGCCAATGCATTGCTTGTTTTAACAATAAATTTCTATTAAAGCTAATTAAATTTAAGTAAAGTGACCACTAACACTTATTATTACAGTACCAATACAGACCCACTCGTGACTGTTGTTGCCCGTACACACTCAGTTTACTGTTGAATCCAGTTCCCCAAGAGCTGAAAAATGAACTACTGCGCCGCCTATCCATTTGTTCACTTGAAGAGACTCCAATGTCGATCCGAGGGGTGAGCCTGCTGGATATGGACTTCAGCAACGAGTTCACCTTTGAGTTTGCCGTTAAGTCCCATGGCTGCACCAAGTTGAATGTGATGTACTCCAACGATCCAGACTCGGTGAAGCTCTGCCTCGCCGAGTTCAAGCAGTACCTACAGGACGAGAAAGCACAAGGTCGGAGGACTAGACCTTGTGCCCATCCATTCGTCTCCTGACAGGGACCAGCGGATCATGGTCGCCTAGGTATGCATGCTGGACGAGGTTCTCGTCTACCACTGCTGTAGGGCCATCAGAGGTTCTGGACCATTCGCATGTTTCATCGGCAGCACCGACCACACCTTCTCTACGGTGGAGAGAAGGAAGAACACAATATTCGGCCAGTTGGTGCAACAAACTTGTCGACATCTAGAAGCAATACAAGATCATCGACAACGGTCAGGAGAAGGACTCCGTGGTTGACCTCGCCGAGACCATCATCGACCCCTGCTACACCAACACGAAAGAAAACAACGATACCAAAGACCTGAAAACGTGGGAGGTACCTCTAAATCTAGCCTACATAACCTACACGGCCAAGGACGCATACGCATGCTATGACATGTACAGGCGGATCTTTGACATGAGGGCATGTCTGCTTCTCGAAACCGACGAGTACACGGACAGCCACAGCGTCATGATCAAGCGTGCCAAGAAGGTCTAGATGTTGTAGTTTATCTGTTTAAGCACCTTTATCATCTGAGTATTTCATGCATTAGCCTATGTGTCGTAATTATCTATTTTGTCCAAAATATTTCTTCTAAGAACCCATTAACCTGTTTGCTTTTTTTAGTGGCTATTTGCTTATGTATGTAACTAGTTCACTCAGCTGTCGTGCTTTGAATCTCCTTCCTCCCAACATATTCCCCTTCTCAGGTGGACCCAGTAGGTCTCGTACACAGACATATGGGACCAACCACCTATCCATTTGTATTTCTTTATTTTGTTCAATCTTTCGTCCTCTTCCTATACAGCGGCTGGCCATCATAGCCTATGGCGTTGGCCAGGCCATCCCTCTACTCCCACACATTGTCGGGTGATGGAAGCTCCACCGGCCCACCCTGCACCCGAACAAGTCAACCCTCGTACTCCCCTCCGCCTTCGTCTTCCCCCGCTCCGGATCGTTCGGTCCGAGGTCTCGACGTCGTCCTCCGCCTTGGTGCTCTCACCACAGCGCCGCCGTGTGTCATTCCCAACATGGTCAGCAAAACAAGAGGAATCAGGAGACAACTGTTCGTCGAGAGGCTGACAGTCCCGGGCCCACCAGGTCCATGGCCTAGGTTTTGTTGTTTAAAATGGGCAGCCCACAACATGTTTCAACGTTTTTTTGGATCCTGCAGGTATCAAGCGGCCTCTGGGCCTCCCAACCTAGCTTGTCGATAACATCAGCAACCCAAGTTATGTTTGCTTTTTGAAGACGACGCACAGCTCAGTTCTATTTTTCTATGAGAATGCAAAACTGAACCTATGTTTTCCCTTCTATAATAGTATATATATATATATTTATCTTATTTTATTATATAAATATATAATAGAAACAACATAAGGTTCTGTTAAACCTGTCATTCTCGAACCATTTTATAGACCTTCCCACTTCCTTTATTTTTCGTTTTCACTAATCCTATATCCGAATTTTCTCCCACTTTCTTTTTTGATGCAAACTGAGTTTTTTCCCAGTACTTTTCCCTAGAACCAACTCAACTATCCCACGTCTAGCCTAAATAATAATAATATCCCACGTCCTATTAACTCATCAAGTTAAAATGATATTTTATTTCTTAAATTGAAAGTTCTTACAAAATAATAATAATAATTGTTTATATATAACTTGGCAAGTTAACTCCTAGTGATTGCATACATAAGCTTGCAAAGATTTTACTGACCAATGCAGTAGTAGACGTGCAATCATGTGTTTATGTTTTTATAACATTTCTCCATCCAGCCCAACATGATATTTTCACCCAGCCCAGCAAGTCTGGGGAATTTCAAGAAATATGCAAATGGGACTTAAATTCTACCATAATATATAAACGGGCTGCATAGATGCTACATCATTGTTTGACCCAGCCCACCAAATGGACTAAAAAAACCAAATGGACTGGCTGACATGTGGGCCAGTAGGTCGAAGCCTAAGCACTTTCACAAAAATAAAAATACAAAGGTCGAAGCCTAAGCAAGGCGTTGGATTTACATCCAACGGCTGACAATCTTCTTCAATCTCTCGTCTTCTTCCCCCAGCGCTGCCGGGACCGCCTGCTCCAGCCTCCGGTGTCCAGCATCGCTGTTTTGCGTGCCTCGTAGTGAAATGCTACCCCGCCGATGGCCAGGCCATCCCTCCACTCCGCACCACCTATTATTCTCTGTCGACTGTAGGCCCACCCCGCACCCGAACCAGTCAAGTTTCCCACTCCTCTCCATCTGCGACTCCACCGCCGTGTCTTCCCCATCTCTAGGTCATTCCAGTCTGGGGCCTCGCCGTCGTCCACCGCCTCGCTGCGCTCGGCACGGCGTGGTCAACAAATGAGAGTCATCGAATGAGGACTGTATGTGGGGAGCCTGACGGCTGGGACCCACGAGGTCCATGGTCGCACGCAAGGAAAGTTCCTCCTTATTAAGTTGTTTCCTCCCCCTGACAGCTGGGACCCACAGGGTGTATCTTCGCACGGAAGGAAATGCCTCCTTGTTATGCAAAAAAACTATTCCTCTCGATGGCAGCTGGGACCCGACAGATTTGGTGGCTGACTTGTGGGCATACTAAGCAGACATGTACGCAGGGCTTTGTCAACTTAATCAACAAATGATTCTAATAGCTGGACCGTTGGATGTTAATCCAACAGCCGTGCTCCTTCTTCAACCTCCATTCTTGCTCCTGTCTCCCGTGGGTGGCAGTGCTACCGCGCACCCGAACCAGTCAAGTTTCCCACTCCTCTCCATCGGCGACTCCACTGTCACGTCTTCCCCATCTCCAAGGCATTCCAGTCTGGGGCCTCGTCATCGTCCACCGGCCTTGGTGTGCTTGGCACGGTGTGGTCAACATGGTCAACAAACGAGAGTCATCGGAAGATGACTATATGTGAGAGGCTAACGGTGGGGATGCATCACGCCCATGGATGCATGCATGAAACTGCATCCTTTTTACCCTGAAAAATAATGTTTTCTCCCCTTGACTGCTGGGACCCACCAGCTACATCTTCGCACGCAAGGAAGTGCGTCCATATTACAGGCAAAAAAAATGATTCACCCACTGACTGCTGGGACCCACCAGCTACATCTTCGCACGCAAGGAAGTGCCTGACAGTCGGGACCCACCTGGTCGAAGCGTACGTAGCATGTTCATTTTGGTTGCGAACGTGTACGTACATACTAGTCGATCGGTTTGTCTGCAGGCTGCAACAATGAACAGTGGCCGAGTAAGGAAGGGCACGTGTAGTAGTAGAGGCGCGGACGTAGCATGTACACGTACATACAGCCAGGGTGCAAGAAAGTAAATACAGCCACATACGTACATACGGGCGAGGTATCGAACGCCTACTCGTGCATACATACGGCCAGGGCTCCTGTACATGGATGGGTCAGAACGGAGAAACTGTGTCGTCGTGTTCATCGGGAGCCAACTGGCTTGGATGGAACGGCCGATCAAAACGAGGCCTGGCATACCGCATAACGGAGGAAACGGCCTTGTGTTCGACCGGCCACGGTCGAAACGGGATCCTGTTCATCGGGAGGGGTCTGGCGTACCGTAAAACGGAGGAAACAGACTTCTCTTGGACATCCTACGGTCGAAACGGGGTCCTGTTGATCGGGAGGGGTGTGGCGTACCGCAAAACAGAGGAAACAGACTTGTGTTGGAGCGCTACGGTCGAAACGGGGGTCCTATTCATAGGGAGGGGTGTGCCGTACCGCAAAATGGGACACCACGGGATACTATTCATCTCCCCTGTCGACTGCCGCCACGGGCTACTGTTCATCCACCGTCGACCTCCTCCAGCCTCCACCAGCAACTATTCATCCACGTCATCTCCCCTCCTGCCTCCACCAGCCACTGTTCATCCACGGCATCTCCCCTCCTGCCTCCACCAGCCACTGTTCATCCACGGGCTCCTGTTCATCCAGCCTCCACCGGCTACTGTTCAACCAGCCCTCTCCACGGGGCCCTGTTCAGCCACCCCTCCACGGGCCACTTTCATCCAACCCTCCACCAGCCACTGTTCAACCAGCCCTCCACGGGTTTCTGTTCATCCACCCCCAATCGGCTCGATCGGGGTCGTGTTCATCCAGCGGCAACGACCTCTACTACCATGGGGTCCTGTTCATCCAACCCCCCACTGGGAACTGTTCATCCAAACACCCCAACAACGCTCATTGTTCATCAAGAGGCAGCAGGTTCAATCGGCTTTAGTTAGCAGCGGTAGTGAAGGAATCACTCAGGTTTAGTTAACATCAAGGGATCGATCGGGGTTGAGTAACGTAGCTAGTGCAATCGTTCGGGTTCAGTTAGAGCCCAACACCTCGCTCGGGTTAAGTTAGAGCACAACACCTCACACACACACGCGTACGTGTACGAGAGAAACATGCAAACCTCCGTGCATTGCTCGGCCCCGACCACCCACCGTAACCGGGAACTCCCTGATATTTTCCTCGCCCTCGCTTCTACCATGGTTTTTTCCATCATGGATAGTCCAAAGAATGTCATGTAGCTGTGTCTCCGGCCCGCCCAGGATGAAAAGCCCATTTTTTGTCATAGAAGTAGGAGCCCATCACATCTATGATGATACCGGGTTTTGTCACAATTATCATCATAGAAGTGTCATAAGCATGTCAGAAAAAATTCGTTCAGTCCAAAATGTCACGGATGTGTCTTTTTTTTGTAGTGACCACATCAACATCTATCACCCCAACGCACATCTTCATAATGCTATGGCTGCGAGTGAATGTCATATCAACTTCCTTAGTATTACCAATGAGTGACCCAATGCTCCAAGTCTCCAAGAAGTCATTAAGAGGTTTGGACGGGGCCTCGAAAAATCTGACCCAAATCTGAATCAAGGGATGCCCCTCTAGCTCCTTCTTCTTCCACTCGTCAAACTCATGGAAGGAAGAACTGCCAAGAACTCTGCACATGGCGAACTGAAGAAGCCTCTCTAGGTCAACCTTCGTCGGATAGTCAACCTTGTATAGCTGCCCGTCAATCCGCACTAAGGACCACTGAAATGATGCCAAGACCAACCTTCGAAGCTGCTGAATTACTTGTTCCTTCATCAAAGTACCATGTGTAACCCAAACCAAACCCGTCCTATCATTCTCAAGACGAGGTCTGCATGAGTTCATCGAAGGAGTCTCAAAGAACATGAGATTGGGCTCACAAACCCCATAAATAGGCACCACTGGATTGGCAGCCGAAAGAAGAGGGCACTCATCCGCATGCTTCGGCTTAAGGAAAATATCACAGAGCTTCGTCGAGCACTCCACTACAAAATAGCCTGGCTTGCCACATTTGTAACAATACAACTTTTCTCTCTTGTGCTAACATTTGTTAGCATTGTCGGTATCTGATTTCTCGACTATTTTGTCACTAACCAGAATGCTTATCACCATTGGCACCATCACCACTTCCACTGGCACGGCTATTAGAGCCGTCACCGCTGCTAGAGCAGCCCCGGGGAGAGCCGTCGGTCCATTGACCCCATCTGCTGTAGCTGCAATATGAGTCGCCGCTACTGCCGCCACCGTGGCCCTCGACACGACTGCCGAAGCATCCGAAGCATCGACAGTAGGAGGGTCACTGTGAAACAAAATCAGATATGCACTAAAAAATCGATCTCACACATAAAACATAACGTAGGTCTAACGTACTTCAATCGGGTATTGTGACATATTATTCATAATTTTTCTCATTTTTCCTAGGCTAATTTCTGTTGCTAATATGAATTGATGCCTTATTTTGTACTACCTTCATTGAAAATTAGTTGTTGCTCAAATGGATGTATCTACACATATTTTAGTGCTAGATACATCCATTAGAGCAATAAGTAATTCCGAACAGAGGGAGTATTTAGGTGGGAGCTATGTGCAGGTTTTTGCACCACAAGTTCATTGTAATGCCTATATGTTGGTTCCCATGTATTCTTCCTTATGGTCGTATCAGGGTTCCCACTGTGTAATTTGGTGGATATTGTTTTTTTTCTAATAGGGATTGTCCATGGGAGCATCATTGGGCTATCTACTATTCCTAACGGTTCCATCTTTGAGCACTTATTATTAGGATTGGATTTGCTCATGTGTCATAAAACATATTTTTTGGCTCCTACAAGTAGGAAAATTTGTTTCATTTTTTCGTTTATCATGTATGTTCATACTTATCTGCATGATGGAGGATTTATTGATAGATTGCTCTCCTTTGAGGTATTGTTTTCCTAAGATGTTGTTTGGAGTATACCATTGGCTGGATGAGATTCATACTTTATAATTAACTATTGCAATCTTTTAGAGTTGTAGGAGCCAAAAATACATTTTGGAATTTGAACTCCTGCCTGTTATGCATGTTGAAGGTTGCCCTTCTTGTTTGGTAGCACTGCCTCGAATTCAACTCTCGGGAGAACTCCAAGCTAAAGAAGGAGCAACTATTCATGATCATTTTATCTCCATCATCAATTATTTTTCTCATAGTTGTTTCTATGAGGGCTAAGGACTAGGCTCGGAAAACTCATCTACTGATGTTTTAATGCATGGAAGATCTAAAATCCTCTTAAATATTTTGGTTCTATGGAAGTGGAACTTTTTTTCTAGAGCGGGGGCTTAGCTTCTGGAGTGAATGACGGTGGGGATCAAAATACAATATTAATGAGATCCTTTGTTTACATACATTTATTTCAATGTGTTTTTCTGCAATTTGATAGATTCTCTTTGGTATGTTCTTAGAATTGTTTTAACTACATTTGCATGCATGCCATTATGTTGCAAGAACTTGCCGAATATATGTTTGATGAAACTAATGTGCTCTACTTGAAAGAAACTACTGCAGATCGTGATATGTGGCATTAAGCTTACCTGAGGACTACTACTGTAGCAGGGACTGTTCTCTTACATTGCATTGCCCAACTTTACATCATAATTATGTGTCACTGAGCTTACTTGAGCACTACCATTGTAGCAAATGGTTGTTTTCTTATGTTGCATTACCCAAATTTATGGATGGATCTCTTCATTCTTGCCAATAAGCTCTTTAGTATAAGCATTGAAGCCCGGATTTGAGTCCTTCATGCCCGAGTTCGAGCCCTCCATGACTGTGACCGAATTCATTTGCTTGAGTTTCCCACACCCGAGTTTCAGTCCTTTGTGCCTGAGTCCTCCATGCTCGTGTTTTAGCCCTCGATGATCAGGTCCGGGAACGAGTTCCCCATGACTTAGTACGGGTACCCTATCCTCAATTCCGAGTCCTTACGCAAGTCAGTTTGATTTTGCATTGCCTGAATTTGGGTTGGCCGGTTCTGACTCCTAGCTGCTTGATCTTGAGTTAGCCATGTCTGACTTCTCAATGTGTAATGGGTGTACTTTTGGTTATAGTTTCTTATAGTTAGCCAATATATGGACTAAGTATTTGTAGTATCATCTATGCATTGGGTTCTGTGCCAGGCTATTCCCGCTCATTATTTTGACACCACTTTCGGGAGTATTTAATAAAGGGAAAATTTTGTTTTCGCCACTCTAGATTTTGCCAATTTTCCTTATGCCATTCTAGATTTTACCATTTCACTTTTGCCACACTTAGATTTTGACAATTATCACAATTACCATTCTATGGAAAAATCAAAATAACTTTATTTCATTGTTGCCACTCTTTGCTTTTGAAGAGTATCATAATCGCCACTCTGAAATTTTTGCTTGTGCCACGGGAATGGCAATTGTGATAATTGTCAAAAACTAAGAGTGGCAAAAGTGAAATGTCAAAATCTGGAGTGGCATAAGGAAGATTGGCAAAATCTTGAGTGGCAAAAACAAAATCTTCCCATACGAAGTCATTTTAAGTACTTTTAGTATTCTTTGTAAACACTTTTTGCATGTGTGACCTTAGACTATTATCATATATACTATCATGCCATAAACCAAACTTCTACTTAGCAAACTATTCATAAAAACTATTTCATATAATTTTCTTAACTTCTTGGACACATTTTGTTTTTGCGTCAATGGCGCAATGGATCATCTAGTAATAGATAATGAACTGATAGGAACCCCCGACTTCCAAGACAAGAGGAAAAATGTCGTGAATAGAGAGTGAACAGATATTGATCTATATGCAGGTTAAAAGAGGAACCACTCATCATATGGAAGAAACTTTGGCGATCTAGAGTTGACTTTACTCTAGATAGTTTGCTCCAATATCTGCCCATGGCAACTAAATCTTATAGCTAGTTTTTGCTAAAAATGAACATGGTTTTCTCAAAACATTAATTTGATTGGGCCTATCACAGCATGGCCCCATTAATTCGATGTTGTAATAATTTAAGCATGTAAGTTTTCAATAACATTGCATCAATGGCTACCATGGATGGTATACACTTGGATTGTCTTGTTCCTTTTGCATACTCTTATTCTTCATTATTTAGACAAATCATTAATACATAGAATCTATCGCACAGAAGGGTGGCAACCACCCGGTCCACCATAGTAGACATGTGCCCCATCACTATTATGATCAAATGAATCAACCGTGTAGCATGGTGGTTTTGTAGAATAAGCAAAGCTCTTATCGAAGTTCAAATCAACAACTTTGTAACTGCTATCTACTATTTTAACATCCCTAGCATAGGCGGCCTTTCCATTCCCTTCAGCTGCGAAATGTCCACTTCCCATCTGCGGTGGGTCTTGATGAATTGTTGGTCCATTAACAAGTCCACCAAATTCTACTATATTCGCCTTGACTCTCAGTTTTGTAAAATATAAATTTGGCCAATATCCTATGGGTTTTGTGTCATAGAATAGCCACCAATGCTTCTTCTTTGGATCCTAATAAGAGCCAAGTGAATTCAAATAGACACATATATTAAAAATAGTGAATTGTCTTCAGTATTAAGAATATATGCATAAAATATTAGCCAACTTTTCTTTGACGTCATTTTCTTTGGCTTTATTGATAACTCAAGTGACGTGTCACTTGTTTTGAAAGAAGAACCTAGCACGTGGTTTTTAACGGTGATTGCTAAAGAAATTGTATCATTGTTCATTATATATGGTAGCATTATCTCTATCTTGGGCATAAAATAATTTATTAACCGATTCTTTAACTTGCAATGTATGATTGTAAAAAATATTGGATGAAAATGAACCAATTTATAGAATATTTATAACAAGCTTAAATTGGCAACCCATCAAATAAGAAATTATCTAGGTGCAAAAGTTTATTCCATAGTTATCAACATACCAAAATAACCAATATAGACGATATGCTAAAAAATCAGTAATGAAATAGGGTCGCTTGGAGGATGATTGACACTTTCTTTGGAAGTTGAGAAAATGAGAAATTTGGATGGTTATCTAATTGGGGTGGAAATTAGAATTTGAATATAATTTTGGTTGCTAAAACATTTTTTATTGAGAGTAACTAATGCTGCATTTTTAAGTACTTAAAAATACCTGGAAAAGCATAAGTTGTAAATCCACTTGCTTTCCATTGTAGGTAGAAACCGGAGATATTCTTTCCCCAACTCCAATGTGAGGTACAGTTTGCACAAAACCTTGGCAATGAAAATCCATGCAAGACTTATGGTTGTTCCCCAGCTGTCCATTTGAAAATAATGTTCAAAAGGTATTATGTTCTTTTTCTCATATACTTATTATAGAGATTATTTAGTTACAAGTAATATTATCCGTCACCCTTTAATAAGACCTTAATACATACCCAAATAATATGGAACCTAGCAAAGCTGTCTCCAAAAGTTTGTGATACCTGAAAAGTAATCCAATGAAAATAATCTTAGTACCTTTATATGATTGATGTATGTCTAGACTCACCATTGTATCTTTCTAATAATACGTAATGTAGAATGAGAACAATTAACTTATAGTTTGTTTGCAAATGAAGATTTTTGTTAAAAATACTAATATGAGGCAATATCAAACATATATTGGTAAACCTATTTTTGTATGTAGATATAAGAAAATGTACTAAGGGTAATGTTAGGCTTAATATCTAGGGATTAAATCATACTTTTATTTTCCATGATGAATTGGCATTATCTTAACTCAGGTCCCTCGTGCCTACATATCACTAGCTATATATAGTACACTACACTAGTTGTAGATGTGACTTCTCTCACCTTTGCTATGATTCAGCCGGATATTAGAAACTAAGTTTATATTATGTCATTATTTTGAGGTCATCCTATGTTTTTAAGGGGTGAACAAAAAATATTTATTAATGTATATTATATCTTGAAATTGGTATAACCATATCAACATACTAGATTTCAAAATGTATAGTTATGTAGTTGATTAATTGTATTGTTATATACGTTCCTCGAGGTTTGTTGAAACATTTGATATGTATGTAACATGCGTATTCATATAGTAGATATATTTCCAATGCAATATGATCCCACGTGAAAAAATGGAGTACATGAAATTGACCATAATAAATATGGAAGTACCAACATAAAAATATAATATAGTAGATATATTTATATTATATATATAATGTACATGAAACGGGCCAGAATAAATATAAAAGTACCAACATGAAAAATTCTATAAGAAATCACAGTTTCCATTTTGTTTCATCATGCATACCATTGAACCAACTACAATGGCCTCAAGAGGACCATCCTCACCATGCATGAGAGTAAGTACTTGTGAACTAAAATCTCCATGTCCTTTCACTTGTGGCTCATAAATGTTAAGTGTTACTCGTGCACCATATATATCACCTTCGGTCTTGATCCCAGCTATCTGAATATGATGGCATAATTATAAGAACTTTATCAAACCTCTCTATGAATAAGATCTATGGAATACATTTCCTCTTTGCCACATGGTAAATGAATCAATTATGCATCATCAATAAGACTTAATTCAATGGGACATCTAATTGTTCAAGCCTTCATGTGGACGTAATAAGTTATGCATGCAACAGTATTACTATTAATGTAACTAAAGTAATATAAATATTAAAAATTATTATTTTAGGTTAGAAAGAATACCTCGCCTCCAGCAGCAAGAGAATTGCTCCACAGGGGAATGTGTCCAACTTTATTAGTTTTTTGTAATATTGGTACCGTACCTACTGGGCATGCAACCATAGGCAATGCTGACTCCGTTGTGTTAGCTGAAGATGATGATTTAAAGTGGAAACCTTTTGGGTAAGAGCTTGGTTTCTTCTGCAGCAACGAAATATACAAATGTCAAAATCAAGAAAATCCAATATAACTCATTTCTATAATACTCCCTTCATACTTTACATCTAACTTTGACCATTGATTTTACTAACAAAATGTGAGTTATATGCCTTAAAGCCATCGGATGCAAATTTGAAAGAACTTTTCGATAATATATTTTTTATAACATACATCCCACATTTTCTTGGCCGAAATTATAAGTCAAAGTTTGACACAAAAAGGAAGTGGATTTTTATATAAAAATTTGGGGATACCCCACATTTTGGGATAAAATTTGTTTGCAATAATTTCACTCAACATGTAATATAATTTTCTATGGTTCTACCATAATAAAAGAAGAAGATGGTTGAAAGCACATAATAAAAATTTATAAAGGCTAGCAAAATAGAAATAGTTTCATAAAAAAGTATGGAGGATAGATATACCTGTAGCAAATGGTTCTTTAGCAGCGGATGATGAAGAGTTGGTTGTTGATAAATGTCAACGCAATCAAAGACTTCACCAAATTTTGTCTGATTTGAAATTTTAGTTAATTGCTTCATGTTGAAAGGATTGTTCTCAAAATAAGGGAAGTAAGAACTTATTAGTTGAACATACCGAAATGGTCCTTTTGACATGTTTCTTAATGATCTCCTGAAAGTCTTCGTCTTCACTCGTTTGGTGTGTGTTCACCTTTACTCCCAGAGCTAGAGTAAGGTAAGCTACAAGAACAGTTGCTACAATTTGTGATAGTACTTTCATTGTGAAAATCAAGAATTTTCAATATATCATATGTATCTATGCACCCTCTTTTATAGACACATATGTTGTTGTTTTCATACTATCCTCAGACCCATTCCTGATATCTTTTTCTTGTGGTGATGACACATGGATATCAACATATATCTTAAAGATTTTTTTGTAGTGGGTGTATCAAAAATTTATTGTTACAATATCTTCAATAGTTGTATAGTCAATAATAATGTGTGATTTTATATATCTATGAATTCTGTTATATATATATGATCATTAGTGTCTTCCTCGTATTCTATGGGTACTCAAGATGTGTATGTGACTCATTGCATTTGAGGTGCATTCAAAAGTATCACACGTAAACACAGTAGTCTAGGTGTCAAAATTTAAAGAATTGCATATTTTGAGAATCTAAGTCAGATCCATTCTAGCCATCTTTTCTCCCGTGGTCATGACACGTCAACACGAAAATATATCTTAAAGATTTTGCATTAGTGGGTGTATCAAAATATTATTGTTTCCATATCTCCATTGGTTGTATATTTAAAATTAACATGTGAATTTATTTCATATGTGGTCATGACACATGGATATCGAAATATATCTTGAATATTTTTGTGTTAGTGATCATATAAAATATTTATTGTTTACATATCTTCATTTATTGTATAGTCAATAATAATTTGTGACTTTATTTCATTTAGTTGCATGATACATCTAGTTGCGAAATCCAATAGAGCTAAAAGTGATGCTCCTTACTTTCTTGAATCTAAGGATTCACTATATTATTATTCAAAATAAAGAATGCATTTAATATGCTAATTTATAAAAAAACATTAGTCTAAATCTGAGGCAAATTACTCTTCCAATGGCAATCCATATCGATTCAAGTATGCATACTAGTATAGTTGGTTGTTGGCTATATCATGCTTCTATGTCATCTCAAACCATCATTTAAAATGAATTATACAACTAGGTTGGCTATCACATAGTCCTTTTTAGACATTCTTTCTTTATATTTCCTCCATATTTATTATGTTTATCTTCTAGCACTTGTAGAGGTGGTCTATTTCATGAGAGCCAACTCCCCTCAATTTTTCTTCTCTCTCCTCCACATACCATAAGTGGCATGCAAAGGGGATATTGATTTCTAATATACGCTTGTATTCTTGTAGACCTTGTTGGGCCTCTAAGCGGAGCAGATTATAAGACAACAACAAATTCCCCTAGTGGATGCCCTAAGGTTCATCAATTTGTAAGAGATGTAGCACTAGTGCAAAATGAGGCTAAGAAGACACATCTATCACACACCCTTGAAACAAACTGTGTGTGATGCAGGCATCGCAGACAGTAGAAAAATAAAACCGTGTGCCTGGAAACAAAACACGTGCGGTGGCACATCCACTAGGAATGATTTTGAATGCAAATTGGTGTGATAAGGGGCACACAGTAAGGTATAACATTGTGATCAACTGTCATAACGCAAACAATTGAGAATTTCTAATCGTGTGCGTTGATTGGCCAACAAATTGAATATATCAATAGTTTATGATGATTGCAAGCATCACACAAGTTGTGTAATATCTGATGGAAACTCATGTCCGGTAACTTGTGATAGCGCAAACGATTGTGCGCTGAGAATTGTGTGCTCTACATGGCACACAATTGATTTAAAGGAATTGTGTATGATACTGAGAATCGTCGCTCACGATTTTGTCATGTGGGTCAGGTGCGATGTGACTTGCTATGTCTAAAGAACAACAACCTCTAGTGTTCAAAACAACAACGTATACTTACAACATCATTGCATAATCAAACTAATCATCCATTACATAAGTAACTAAACATCCTAGTGCATACCTTCTTGCATAATTACCTAAACTATGGGCATTAAACTATGGATAGTGATGAGCTACCCATCCTCGCCGGAGGAGGAGCAGTAGTTGAGATACACTTAGTCGGAGCTCTCCATCGTTGATGCTTCCTTGAGCTCGATGGTCTTGATGTTGAAATATTCCCTAGCACCTTGCAAGATCATTTCTTCGAAGGAGGGGTCGACGTCCTTGTCAGCATAGATCAAGTCCTTGATAATCTCATAAGATCGTAATGCCTCCTTGGTGGCATCCGCGGTAGCTTTGACACGCGCGGCAGTGGCCACGATCTCTTCTATGTGTGGGGCCGCAACAACGATCTCATCCGCGTGTGTCGTCATGATGTGTAACAACCAAATCTTTCCCTAATTAAATATAGATTTAATTAATTTAATAATTAACCTAAATAATTTATTTGGCCATTTTGTTAAATGGTGTAAGTAAACCCCTTTGTCGGTGGGAAACGACACCTATGGGGTCACTGTGATCCCTTCTACGGTTGGCGGGCGCGGGGTTGTGCGAAGAGCGGGTCTGGCAGTCAGCACACAAATCGTTTACCCAGGTTCGGGTTGCAGAGATGCGTAAAACTCTAGTCCTGCTTGTATGTGTATTGAGGTGTTCTTGTGTTCTTGAACTAGCTGCCGTGGCTTTCTAGTCCAAAAGATCTGAATCCCCTCCAGTATGCCTCGGTCCTCCTTTATAGACAAAAAGGGGTTGCCACAGTGGCAAACATGAGGTGGAAAGGTGTACAGGGGCTGACTCTATCCCCTGGCATTGTCGGACAAATGCATTTAATGCGCTGCTGACGTGCCCCTCTCGCTTTATTGGGGACGTCAAAGAAGCTCGTCCCAGCTGTCGTCGCCTCGCCTGGCTCCGACGCGCGTCCAAGCTGACGAGGTGTTGTAACGCCACATTGGCTGGCTGCTGGGCTGGCGCGGTGGTGGAGCCTTCACGAAGATCCGCATGCCACCACACAGGTGCTTGCTGAGTTGGTGTAGAGGCCGCGTGCTGCCACGCAGATGCCTGCTCAGCTGGTCGAGCTGTCAACTGTATGGGAGCGGCGGTGGAGTCTTGGCGGACGCGGGCACGACTGCGGCCTCACGGGAGTCCTCGGCAAGGGTCTCGCTGCGGCCGTCCCCGGCAAGGGTCTTGCCAGGGGTCTCGTGGACCTCCTCGACAAGGATCTCGCCAAGCGTGTCGTCTTTTGGTTTTCATCTGATCTTGTGTGTCTATGATCTCTACAAAGATCTGCATGCCACCACGGAGGTGCCTCCTGAGCCTTGGTTCCAATATGGCGTGGGGACCCCTTGGGCTCAAGGGTGGTACGCTCTGTTGGAGTCAGGTAAGTTTCCCCGGCAAGGATCCTGCCGAGGCTATGGAAGCCACCCCGGCAAGAGTCTTGCCGAGGGGTCCACCTCGCCCTCTTGCTCTCTTTGCGTCTCTGGTCTTGGCGTTGCTCCGGCATCCCTCCCCTACCCTGCTTAGTGTCACCATGGGTGCGGCTCTGACTGCCCGTGCACAAGTTAAGGGGTGCAAAAGGAGAGCCCCTACTTTTGTACACCGACATCCTTCTCTCTTTGTGTTGTTCTGGATCAAGATTTAACCCCGAACCATCAGACACTACTTTGTTGTGGTATTTAGGAAGTACCCAAATTATTGGCAACGTTTTGCACATGCCTAGCTATAACTGATGCAAGGTTGATCAAGTATTATTAACGAACCATTTTTGAGTGTCATAAAATGGGGAACTTTTGTATAGCACTAAGTTAACTCAACTAGCATAAGCATGGTTCCAATTATAAGAGTTTGATAATTCCTTTTGGGAACTGGAAGAGGAAATTCAAAGCCTCCAATAGTGATAGTCATAATATTTTCAATAGAATTGATGTTGTTTACTTTATTTGGATTTCTCGGAAATAAACCATATGCTCATTGCCATTAACATGAAAAGCGATCTTGCTTTTATTACAGTCAATAACAACCCCTGCAGTATTCATAAAAGGTCTTCCAAGGATAATCAACATGTTGTCATCCTCGAGCATATCAAGAATAACAAATCCCAATAAAACAGTTACATTAGCAACCACAACTGGAACGTCCTCACAAACACCAACAAGTATAGGAGTCAATTTGTCAGCCATTTGGAAAGAAATTTTAGTGGGGATCGACTTACTCAAGTCAAATCTTCTATAAATGGAAAAGGGCATGACACTAACACCCACCCCTATATCACACATAGCAGGTTTAACATAATTGTTTTAGATAGAGCACGTTGTGGTAGGTATCCCTGGATCTCCTTGCTTTTCATGTATTTTTCCTTTGAAAGAATAATATGCAAGCATAGTGGAAATTTCAGCCTCATGAATGTTTCTTTTATTAGTGACAATATCCTTCATATATTTAGCATAAGGGGTCATTTTCATAACATCTGTCCATGATACTTGCAAAATACAGGTCTAAGGAATCCAACAAAGCGATTAAAAGCATCTTCATCTTTAGATTTTAAAGCTTTACTAGGAAAAGGCATAGGTTTTTGAACCATGGTTCTCTTTCTCTAACATGCTTCGCAGCGGCAAATTCTCGTTTATTATATCTTATTTTATGCAATGGGCCATCAAGCTCAACTTTAGGTTCTATTGCTATTTCACTATCAAATTCATTATTATCATTAGGTGGAGCACCACCATGATCATTATTAGCATCATCATTATCATTATCACTAGGTACATGCTCACCACCAAATTGTGTCTCAGCATCAGAAATGGAAACATTATTAGGATCCTCGACATGTTTTTCTATAATAGGTTCACTAGAAGCATGCAAAATATTATTCTTACTCTATTTCTTTTTCTTCTTAGGTGAACTAGGTGTACTATCATTAATGTAATCGTGGAAACACTTGCACCCAAATCACACAAAGCATAGCATTCATGATCTTTAATTTTAATTTTTATTGTAGGTTCCCACTCATCATAAAGTTTTCTAGGGATAGAAACTTCCAACTCAAGTTTTTCTTCATAAGATTGCCTCAAAGCATCAGTGGTATGTTTAGTAAAAGCTTTATTTTGACTATAAGCATGAGGAGAATTTAGCACGGATTGCAACAAGGAAATACAATCTATCAAAGAGCAATTATCATAATTAAATTCCTTGAAATCCAAGACAGTGGGTTCATTGCTATTTAAAGTTTTAACCTCTCCAATCCCAATTTTATCAACTTTTGCATCAAGATCTAAAAACTCTGAATTTTTGGGATGCCTTCTAACTAAAGATGACTCATCTCTAGTCCCATCATCATCAAGATTCATATTGCAAAACAAAGATTTAATAGGGGACACATCAATAACTTTTAGATCTTCATCTTTATTATCTAACTCTTCTGGTTTAGCGACCATCTTATTAACTAAAGTGGCCTGCTTATTAGAAATTTGGGCAATTAATTTTTCAAGATGAACAGACTGAGATTTCAAACTATAAAATTCCTTAGACATATCATCGAGCTCTTTATTCATGAAATCGATAAAACCTTTTTGTTCTTTAAGCTCGTTTCTAAAGAAATTATTATGCTCAAACTGCAAGGACATAAAACTTCCGACGTTGTTTTCGATTTCTTCCAACCTTCTAAGGTGAGGATCAACACCTTTTGGTAAAGCCATAAGGGCAACAAGAAACAAGAGGCAAGCGAAAAAGAGGCGAACGGAAAAGAGGGGGCGAATAAAACGGCAAGGGTGAAGTGGGGGAGAGGAAAACGAGAGGCAAATGGCAAATAATGTAATGCGAAGGATAAGAGTTGTGATGGGTACTTGGTATGTCTTGACTTGGCATAGATCTCCCCGGCAACGGTGCCAGAAATCCTTCTTGCTACCTCTTGAGCACTGCGTTTTTTCTGAGAATCTTGTTCAATTCTTTTAGGATGACCCTCAGGATACAAAGGTTCCTGAGTCATTCTACCACTCTAGTCATTCTTGTAACAACATTGCCATTAGGTTTATTATTCATTTCCTTAAGCAAATCATTTTTTGATCTAGAAACTTGTTCTAGATGAGTGTGAATCATAGAAGAATGCTTACAAAAACCTTTAACATCATTGGAAATTCAAAATGACACATCACTCAAGAGTTCGATCATAATAGCATCATGTTTCAATTGATCACTTATTTGCCTATTTAAGTTTTCTTGCTTAACGATAAAATTATGAAATTCATCTAAGCAATGACTTGGAGATTTATGATAAGGAATATCACCCTCATCAAACCTATAAAGAAAGTTTACCTCTACTACATGTATCGGATATCGAGTCCATGTATTTCTTCAATAGGTGGTAGATTTTTAACATCTTCAAATTTAATATGTTTCTCTTTCATATATTTCTTGGCTTCTTGCATATCTTCTAGAACGACGAATCGAATACCAAGTTGGCTTCAGAAGTTGTTGGGGATATTGCTTCGAGGTATGACCCGCCCAGGAGGGGCCGGGTTATACCATTGGCGGCTTAACATGAAGGAGGCCCAGGTAAAGGTATGAAGACGACGGCTCTTAGAGGTAGGCCTGCTAAAGGCCTAGGACCGGAGTTGTGAACCGCCGTAGGAGGAGTTGCTCATAAGGCATGATTAGTTAGAAACCGAGCCGGTCATGTTGTATGAGCCGGCCGGGACTATGTAAGCCTCTGTGTCTTTGTCTGTGTATATAAAGGTGAGATCCGGCGGCGGGTTAACTCAAGAAACAAGTACTTGAGAACTAGGTCAAGCGTATTCGCTCCCTTGTACTCAAAACTCAAGCAATACAACTAGAAGCAGGACGTAGGCTTTTACCTTGTTGAGAGGAGCCGAACTTGGGTAAACTCCTTGTGTCCTTTGTCCTATTCAACCTCTTCAAGCTAACCTAGTTGCGATGGCTCCGCACCTAATTCCTTTCACTAGGGCATCTGCCATGACAAATCCATGACAGTTGGTTCCCACAGTGGGGCATGAGCACGGTGGTTTCGAGTTCTTGAAGGGAAGCTTCTTAGGGATCAAGGGATATGTCGTGGGCCGGATGACCAAGAGTCGCCGCGGAAGATCTACATCGACGATGTTGGATGGGGTCCGGAGGCCGATTTAATCAAATACGGGTACCGGGTCCCCTTTGGCGGAATCCATGTGTTCCTCGGCGATATTGGTGAGTCTAGGCCTGAGCCGGACATCTACACCGACACCATTGAGACGGCTTGGCGTGTGAGACCCGCCAAGGTCCAACCCAGCCGAAAGAGATCTTTTGTCGGCTTTATTCATGGGGCGGATCTTGAGGAAGGTTCAATGTCAGGTGGAGAGACAGCCATCTACTCAGGTGATGAGTCCTCAACCGGCGAAACCGAGTTGATCTATCAATTACAATATGGAGGGCTTGGGGGTTATTTCGATGGTGACAGTATTCCGGACCCCTATGAGCTGCCGATCAGGGCTGCCATATTCATGGCCGGCACGCAACATATGCTGAATTCATCAACCACTGCAGCTATGACCTCTAGTTCAACAGCTGTTGCGACGGCTGGTGCGAGTGTTTCGGCACACCCGCCGGCTTAGGTCTCAACTTAACTCTTGGATGCTTTGGCAACTCTCTTAGCCGCAGAGGTGACTCCAACGAATGAAGCACAACATAAAGTGGGGGTTTCGAAACTGCGAGACGAGGTAGCTCAGGCTCGGGAGGAGCTTAATGCGACAATGCTAGGATGGCAACGGAGCGAGCCGCGTTAGAAGCCGAGTCGCAACGGATTCAAGCAGAAACTTTCCGGTTAAATCTCCACTAGAACGCCTCAAACGCCGATATGCGAAGAAGGCACCAGAGCCGGCTACCACCGGGTTTGAAGCAAGGAATCCTTTCAATACACCTGGGGTAGGAACAAGCAATCCGCCCGGCGTGAACCGGGTCGCCGAGGCACCCGTGGCCAGGGCGGCAGCTCAAACGTAGGTAACAGACCCACCTCATTTAAATTTAAACCCGCCTCCGCAGGTGTCAACACCGCCGAGTCATTATTCCAATCGTAGCTCAACAAGCGGCTTACTCATACAGCCGTGAGCGGATTCATTCAACTCCTCGTCAGAGTCGAAGTTATAGCTGGCGCATTGAATCGCCGGCGGTTTCCAGCGGCGAGTAGCACCATCACCTGCCTTGTGGGTATAACCCGCCACGTGATGATTGATGGGGAATGTAGTAATTTCAAAAAAATTACTACGCACATGCAAGATCATGGTGATGCGTAACAACGAGAGGGGAGAGTGTTGTCTACGTACCCTCATAGACCGAAAGCGGAAGCGTTAGCACAACGCGGTTGATGTAGTCGTACGTCTTCACGGCCTGACCGATCAAGCACCGAAACTACGGCACCTCCGAGTTCTAGCACACGTTCAGCTCGATGATGATCCCCAGACTCCGATCCAGCAGAATGTCGGGGAAGAGTTCCGTCAGCACGACGGTGTGGTGACGATCTTGATGTTCTACTGTCGCAGGGCTTCGCCTAAGCACCACTAAAATATTATCGAGGACTATGGTGGAGGGGGGCACCGCACATGGCTAAGAGATCAATGATCAATTGTTGTGTCCATGGGGTGCCCCCCTGCCCCCGTATATAAAGGAGCAAGGGGGAGGCGGCCGGCCTAGGAGGAGGGCGCACCAAGGGGGGAGTCCTACTCCCACCGGGAGTAGGACTCCTCCTTTCCTTGTTGGAGTAGGAGAGAAGGAAAGAGGAGGAGAGGAAGAACGAAAAGGGGGCTGCACCCCTTGTCCAATTCGGACCAGAGGGGGGTCGCGCGCCTCCTTCCTTTTGGCCTCTCTCCTCTATTCCCGTATGGCCCAATAAGGCCCATATACTCCCCGACGAATTCCCGTAACTCTCTGGTACTCCAATAAATACCCGAATCACTCGTAACCTTTCCGATGTCTGAATATAGTCGTCCAATATATTGATCTATACGTCTCGACCATTTTAAGACTCCTCGTCATGTCCCCGATCTCATCTGGGACTCCGAACTCATAATATAACTATCATCGAAACTTTAAGCGTGTGGACCCTACGGGTTCGAGAACAATGTAGACATGACCGAGACACGTCTCTGGTCAATAACCAATAGCGGAACCTAGATTCTCATATTGGCTCCCACATATTCTACGAAGATCTTTATCGGTCAAACCGCATAACAACATACGTTGTTCCCTTTGTCATCGGTATGTTACTTGCCCGAGATTCGATCGTCGGTATCTTAATACCTAGTTCAATCTCGTTACTGGCAAGTCTCTTTACTCGTTCTGTAATACATCATCTCGCAACTAACTCATTAGTTGCATTGCTTGCAAGGCTTAAGTGATGTGCATTACCGAGAGGGCCCAGAGATACCTCTCCGACAATCGGAGTGACAAATCCTAATCTCGAAATACGCCAACCCAACATGTACCTTTGGAGACACCTGTAGAGCACCTTTATAATCACCCAGTTACATTGTGACGTTTGGTAGCACACAAAGTGTTCCTCCGGTAAACGGGAGTTGCATAATCTCATAGTCATAGGAACATGTATGAGTCATGAAGAAAGCAATAGCAACATACTAAACGATCGAGTGCTAAGCTAACGGAATGGGTCACGTCAATCACATCATTCTCCTAATGATGTGATCCCGTTAATCAAATGACAACTCATGTCTATGGCTAGGAAACATAACCATCTTTGATCAACGAGCTAGTCAAGTAGAGGCATACTAGTGACACTCTATTTGTCTATGTATTCACACATGTATCATGTTTCCGGTTAATACAATTCTAGCATGAATAATAAAAATTTATCATGAAATAAGGAAATAAATAATAACTTTATTATTGCCTCTAGGGCATATTTCCTTCAGTCTCCCACTTGCACTAGAGTCAATAATCTAGTTCACATAGCCATGTGATTTAACATCAATAGTTCACATCTTTATGTGGTTAACACCCATAGTTCACATCGACATGTAACCAACACCCAAAGGGTTTACTAGAGTCAGTAATCTAGTTCACATCACTATGTGATTAACACCCAAAGAGTACTAAGGTGTGATCATGTTTTGCTTGTGAGATAATTTTAGTCAACGGGTCTGTCACATTCAGATCCGTAAGTATTTTGCAAATTTCTATGTCTATAATGCTCTGCACGGAGCTACTCTAGCTAATTGCTCCCACTTTCAATATGTATCCAGATTGAGACTTAGAGTCATCTGGATCAGTGTCAAAATTTGCATCGACATAACCCTTTACGACAAACCTTTTTGTCACCTCAATAATCGAGAAAAATATCATTATTCCACTAAGGATAATTTTGACCGCTGTTCAATGATCTACTCCTAGATCACTATTGTACTCCCTTGCCAAAATCAGTGTAGGGTATACAATAGATGTGGTACACAGCATGGCATACTTTATAGAACCTATGGCTGAGGCATACGGAATGACTTTCACTCTCTTTCTATCTTCTGCCGTGGTCGGGCTTTGAGTCTTACTCAATTTCACACCTTGTTACATAGGCAAGAACTCTTTCTTTGACTGTTCCATTTTGAACTACTTCAAAATCTTGTCAAGGCATGTACACATTGAAAAAAACTTATCAAGCGTCTTGATCTATCTCTATAGATCTTGATGCTCAATATGTAAGCAGCTTCACCGAGGTCTTTCTTTGAAAAACTCCTTTCCAACACTCCTTTATGCTTTGTAGAATAATTCTACATTATTTCCGATCAACAATATGTCATTCACATATACTTATCAGAAATACTGTAGTGCTCCCACTCACTTTCTTGTAAATACAGGCTTCACCGCAAGTCTGTATAAAACTATATGCTTTGATCAACTCATCAAAGCGTATATTCCAACTCCGAGATGCTTGCACCAGTCCACAGATGGATCACTGGAGCTTGCACATTTTGTTAGCACCTTTAGGATTGACAAGACCTTCTGGTTGCATCATATACAGCTCTTATTTAATAAATCCATTAAGGATTGCAGTTTTGTTATCCATTTGCCAGATTTCTTAAAATGTGGCAATTGCTAACATGATTCAGACAGACTTAAGCATAGATACGAGTGAGAAACTCTCATCGTAGTCAACACCTTGAACTTGTCGAAAACCTTTTGCGACAATTCTAGCTTTGTAGATAGTAACACTACTATCAGCGTCCGTCTTCCTCTTGAAGATCCATTTAATCTCAATGGCTCGCCGATCATTGGGTAAGTCAATCAAACTCCATACTTTGTTCTCATACATGGATCTCATCTCAGATTTCATGGCCTCAAGCCATTTTGTGGAATGTGGGCTCACCATCGCTTCTTCATAGTTCTTAGGTTCATCATGGTCAAGTAACATGACCTCCAGAACAGGATTATCGTACCACTCTGGTGCGGATCTCACTCTGGTTTACCTACGAGGTTCAGTAGTAACTTGATCTGAAGTTACATGATCATCATCATTAGATTCCTCACTAATTGATGTAGTAGTCACAGGAACAGATTTCTGTGATGAACTACTTTCCAATAAGGGAGCAGGTACAGTTACCTCATCAAGTTCTACTTTCCTCCCACTCACTTCTTTCGAGAGAAACTCCTTCTCTAGAAAGGATCCATTCTTAGCAACGAATGTCTTGCCTTCGGATCTGTGATAGAAGGTGTACCCAATTGTCTCCTTTGGGTATCCTATGAAGACGCACTTCTCCGATTTGGGTTTGAGCTTATTAGGTTGAAACTTTTCACATAAGCATTGCAACCTCAAACTTTAAGAAATGACAGCTTAGGTTTCTTGCCAAACCATAGTTCATACGGTGTCGTCTCAACAGATTTAGATGGTGCCCTATTTAACGTGAATGCAGCTGTCTCTAATGCATAACCCAAAAATGATAGTGGTAGATCGGTAAGAGACATCATAGATCGCACCATATCTAATAAAGTACGGTTATGACGTTCGAACACACCATTATGTTGTGGTGTTCCAGGTGGCACGAATTTGTGAAACTATTCCACATTGTTTTAATTGAAGACCAAACTCGTAACTCAAATATTCGTCTCCACGATCAGATCATAGAAACCTTATTTTCTTGTCATGATGATTTTCCACTTCACTCTGAAATTCTTTGAACTGTTCAAATGTTTCAGATTCATGTTTCATCAAGTAGATATACCCATATCTGCTCAAATCATCTGTGAAGGTCAGAAAATAACGATACCCGCCGCGAGCCTTAACACTCATCGGAACACATACATCAGTATGTATTATTTCCAATAAGCCAGTTGCTTGCTCCATTGTTCCAGAGAACGGAGTTTTAGTCATCTTGCCCATAAGGCATGGTTCGCAAGCATTAAGTGATTCCAAAATCCCATCAGCATGGAGTTTCTTCATGCGATTTACACCAATATGACCTAAACGGCAGTGCCATAAACAAGTTGCACTATCATTATTAACTTTGCATCTTTTGGCTTCAATATTATGAATATGTGTATCACTACGATCGAGATCCAACAAACCATTTTCGTTGGTGTGTATGACCATAGAAGGTTTATTCATGTAAAAAGAAAAACAATTGTTCTCTAACTTAAATGAATAATCGTATTGCAATAAACATGATCAAATCATATTCATGCTCAACGCAAACACCAAATAACACTTATTTAGGTTCAACACTAATCCTGAAAGTATAGGGAGTCTGCGATGATGATCATATCAATCTTGGAACCACTTCCAACACACATCGTCACTTCACCCTTAACTAGTCTCTGTTTATTCTGCAACTCCCGTTTTGAGTTACTAATCATAGCAACGGAACTAGTATCAAATACTTAGGGGTTGCTATAAACACTAGTAAAGTATACATCAATAACATGTATATCAAATATACCTTTGTTCACTTTGCCATCCTTCTTATCCACCAAATATTTGGGGCAGTTCCGTTTCGAGTGACCAGTTCCTTTGCAGTAGAAGCACTCAGTCTCAGGCTTAGGTCCAGACTTGGGCTTCTTCACTTGAGCAGCAACTCGCTTGCCATTCTTCTTGAAGTTCCCCTTCTTCCCTTTTCCCTTTTCTTGAAACTAGTGGTCTTGTTAACTATCAACACTTGATGGTTTTCTTGATTTCTACCTTCATTGATTTCAGCATCACGAAGAGCTTGGAATCGTTTCCGTTATCCCTTGCATATTATAGTTCATCATGAAGTTCAACTAACTTGGTGATGGTGACTAGAGAATTTTGTCAATCACTATCTTATCTGGAAGATTAACTCCCACTTGATACAAGCGATTGTAGTACCCAGACAATCTGAGCACATGCTCACTGCTTGAGCTATTCTCCTCCATCTTTTAGCTATAGAACTTGTTGGAGATTTCATATCTCTCAACTTGGGTATTTGCTTGAAATATTAACTTAAACTCCTGGAACATCTCATATGGTCCATGACGTTCAAAACGTCTATGAAGTCCCGATTCTAAGCTGTTAAGCATGGTGCACTAAACTATCAAGTAGTCATCATACTGAGCTAGCTAAACGTTCATAACGTCTGCATCTGCTCCTGCAATAGGTCTGTCACCTAGCGGTGCATCAAGGACATAATTCTTCTGTGCAGCAATGAGGATAAATCTCAGATCACGGATCCAATCTGCATCATTGCTACTAACATCTTTCAACTTAGTTTTTCTCTAGGAACATATCAAAATAACATAGGGAAGCAACAACGCGAGCTATTGATCTAAAACATAGATATGCTAATACTACCAGGACTAAGTTCATGATAAATTTAAGTTCTATTAATCATATTACTTAAGAACTCCCACTTAGAAAGACAACCCTCTAATCTTCTAAGTGATCATGTGATCCAAATCAACTAAACCATAACCGATCATCACGTGAAATGGAGTAGCTTTCAATGGTGATCATCAATATGTTGATCATATCTACTATATGATTCACGCTCGAACTTTCGGTCTCAGTGTTTTGAGGCCATATCTGCATATGCTAGGCTCGTCAAGTTTAACCTGAGTATTCTGCGTGTGCAAAACTAGCTTGCACCCATTGTAGATGGACGTAGAGCTTATCACACCCGATCATCACGTGGTGTCTGGGCACGACGAACTTTGGCAACGGTGCATACTTAGGGAGAACACTTTTATCTTGAAATTTAGTGAGAGATCATCTTACAATGCTACCGTCAATCAAAGCAAGATAAGATGCATAAAAGATAAACATCACATGCAATCAATATAAGTGATATGATATGGCCATCATCATCTTGTGCTTGTGATCTCCATCTCCGAAGCACCGTCATGATCACCATCATCACCGGCGCGACACCTTGATCACCATCGTAGCATCGTCGTCGTCTTGCCAATCTTATGCTTCCACGACTATCGCTACCGCTTAGTGATAAAGTAAAGCATTACAGCGCAATTGCATTGCATACAATAAAGCGACAACCATATGGCTCCTGCCAGTTGCCAATAACTCGGTTACAAAACATGATCATCTCATACAATAAAATTTAGCATCATGTCTTGACCATATCACATCACAACATGCCCTGCAAAAACAAGTTAGACGTCCTCTACTTTGTTGTTGCAAGTTTTACGTGGCCGCTACGGGCTTAAGCAAGAACCGTTCTTACCTACGCATCAAAACCACAACGATAGTTTGTCAAGTTGGTGCTGTTTTAACCTTCGTAAGGACTGGGCATAGCCACACTTGGTTCAACTAAAGTTGGAGAAACTGACACCCGCTAGTCACCTGTGTGCATAGCACGGCGGTAAAACCAGTCTCGCGTAAGCATACGCGTAATGTCGGTCCGGGCCGCTTCATCCAACAATACCGCTGAACCAAAGTGTGACATGCTGGTAAGCAGTATGCCTTATATCTCCCACAACTCACTTGTGTTCTACTCGTGCATATTACATCAACGCATAAAACCTGGCTCTAATACCACTAATGGGGAACATAGTAATTTCAAAAAAATTCCTATGCACACGCAAGATCATGGTGATGCATAGCAATGAGAGGGGAGAGTGTTGTCTACGTACCCTTGTAGACCGAAAGCGGAAGCGTTAGCACAACGCGGTTGATGTAGTCGTACGTCTTCATGGCCCGACCGATCAAGCACCGAAACTACGACACCTCCAAGTTCTAGCACACGTTCAGCTCAATGATGATCCCCGGACTCCGATCTAGCAGAATGTCGGGGAAGAGTTCCATCAGCACGACGGGGTGGTGACGATCTTGATGTTCTACTGTTGCAGGGCTTCGCCTAAGCACCACTACAATATTATCGAGGACTATGGTGGAGGGGGACACCGCACACGGCTAAGAGATCAATGATCAATTGTTGTGTCCATGGGGTGCCCCCTGCCCCCGTATATAAAGGAGCAAGGGGGGAGGCGGCCGACCTAGGAGGAGAGCGCACCAAGGGGGGAGTCCTACTCCCACCGGGAGTAGGACTCCTCCTTTCCTTGTTGGAGTAGGAGAGAAGGAAAGAGGAGGAGAGGAAGAAGGAAAAGGGGGCTGCACCTCTTGTCCAATTCGGACCAGAGGGGGGCCGCGCGCCTCCTTCCTTTTGGCCTCTCTCCTCTATTCCCGTATGGCCCAATAAGGCCCATATACTCCCCGGCGAATTCCCATAACTCTCCGGTACTTCGATAAATACCCGAATCACTCGGAACCTTTCCGATGTACGAATATAGTCGTCCAATATATCCATCTTTACGTCTCGACCATTTCAAGACTCCTCGTCATGTCCCCGATCTCATCTAGGACTCCGAACTCCTTCGGTACATCAAACCTCATAATATAACTATCATCGAAACTTTAAGCGTGCGGACCCTACGGGTTCGAGAACAATGTAGACATGACCGAGACACGTCTCCGGTCAATAACCAATAGCGGAACCTGGCTGCTCATATTGGCTCCCACATATTCTATGAAGATCTTTATCGGTTAAACCGCATAACAACATACGTTGTTCCCTTTGTCATCGGTATGTTACTTGCCCGAGATTCAATCGTCGGTATCTTAATACCTACTTCAATCTCGTTACTGGCAAGTCTCTTTACTCGTTCCGTAATACATCATCTCGCAACTAACTCATTAGTTGCATTGCTTGCAAGGCTTAAGTGATGTGCATTACCGAGAGGGCCCAGAGATACCTCTCCGACAATCGGAGTGACAAATCCTAATCTCGAAATACGCCAACCCAACATGTACCTTTGGAGACACCTGTAGAGCACCTTTATAATCACCCAGTTATGTTGTGACGTTTGGTAGCACACAAAGTGTTCCTCCGGTAAACGGGAGTTGCATAATCTCATAGTCATAGGAACATGTATAAGTCATGAAGAAAGCAATAGCAACATACTAAACGATCGAGTGCTAAGCTAACGGAATGGGTCAAGTCAATCACATCATTCTCCTAATGATGTGATCCCGTTAATCAAATGACAACTCATGTCTATGGCTAGGCAACATAACCATCTTTGATCAACGAGCTAGTCAAGTAGAGGCATACTAGTGACACTCTGTTTGTCTATGTATTCACACAGGTATCATGTTTCCGGTTAATACAATTCTAGCATGAATAATAAACATTTATCATGAAATAAGGAAATAAATAATAACTTTATTATTGCCTCTAGGGCATATTTCCTTCAATGATAACAATTTTCAGGCCTTATTGGATCTGGCCAGGGCACGTCAAGAGGTGATGCTGGCGGCTCAGTTAACGGCTCATCAACAGCTCCAGCGTAACCCTTCAGCGTGTGTAGAAGCCGGGATGATTTCTAGGACAGTGGCGGTACAATGCCTAGCACCGGCTCTTCGGAATGAGCGATTGCCTAAAGATTTCAAGGGTCCTCGAAAGGTGGCCAATTATACAACGAATCAACTTCCTGAGGCTTGGATTGAGAGCTACAAGTTGGCTATGGAGAGGTTAGATGTCAATGACGTTGTGTGTGCCAAGTACTTCACCATGATGTTGGATGCGCCAGCTCGAACTTGGTTGAAGGGATTGCCCCCTAATTATATCAATTCATGGGCAGAGTTGAAAGCGCGTTTTATTCAGAATTTCAAAGACATGTGCAAACAACCTCTGTCAATCATCGACCTAGACTCTTGTGTCCAGCGCGAAGATGAGTCGGCCCACCATTGGGTCCGACAGGTTTATGCTATTATCCACTCATCGGATAGCATCAACGTCGGCTCTGCTCACTACAAAAAAAAAGACACATCCATGACATTTTGGGCCGAACAATTTTTTTTCTGTCATGCTTATGACACTTCTATGACGATAATTGTGACAAAACCTGATATCATCATAGATGTGGTGGGCTCCTACTTCTATGATGAAAAATCATGACAGCAAATGGGCTTTTCATCCTAGGCGGGCCGGAGACGCGGCTGCATGACATTCTTTGGACCATCCATGAAGGAAAAAATCATGGTAGAAGCGAGGGAGAGGAAATATCATGGAGTTCCCGGTTATGATGGGTGGCCCGGGCTGAGCGATGCATTGTGGTTTGCATGTTTCTCTCGTGTACTTGCGTGTGTGCGAGGCGTTGCTAACTGAACCTGGAGCGATCAGACATTACTGAACCCGAACGATCGATCCCTTTGCTGTTAACTGAACCTGAGCGATTCATTCGCTGCTGACTGAACCCGAGCAATTCCTCCGTTGCTACTGCTAACTAAACCCGAGCGATCGTTCACTGCTGCTGCTTACTAAAGCCGATCGAGCCGGTGTTGGGTTGCCTCTCGAGGAACAGTGATGATTGCTACCATGTGCGCGGTACATACAACAAGTCGAGACGTGGTGAGTCGAGCCGGTTGGTTGGCTGTGGATCCCAAGGAGGTCATCGCACCCCAGCCGGTTGGGGGTGGATGAATAGGACCCCATGGAGGCTCTATGAATAGCACCCGGTGGAGGCTTGATGAACAGTAACCGTGGATGAACAGTAGCCCATGGAGGGTGGAGGAGGTCGATGGTGGATGAACAGTAGCCCGTGGAGGTTGGAGCGAGGCAGTAGACGGTTGATGAACATGACCCCGTTTTGACCATAGGCGCTCCAACACAAGTCTGTTTCCTCCGTTTTGTGGTATGCCAAACCCCTCCCGATCAACAAGACCCCGTTTCGACCATAGGCACTCGAACACAAGTCCGTTTCCACCGTTTTGCGGTACGCCGGACCCCTACCAATGAACAGGATCCCGTTTCGATCGTGGCTGGTCGAACAGAAGGCCGTTCCCTCCATTCCGCCATACGCCAGACCCCGTTTCGGTTGTTCCGTCCAAGCCGGTTGGCTCCTGTTGAACATGACGAATTTCGACCTAGTCGGTTGCCTCCCGATGAACAGGATGTTGTTTCTCCTTTCCGACCCAGCCGGTTCGCTGCCCGATGAACAGGATGTCATTGTTGTCGTCTGTAGCCTCTCCATGTACACAAGACCTGGCCGTCCGTATATATGCGCGAGTACGCCCTCGAGACCCCGCCCGTATGTATGTACGTGGACATATTTTTTGCCCTGCGGCTGTACGTACGTGTGAAAGCACAAGTGCTCCCTGGGTGATTCTGGTAATTAATGTCATCATATCTCTTGTTGGACTAATATTTTTATCTAGTGAATTTTAGAAAGTTCAACAAAGGTGTGGCATGGACAAGAGAATGTGGAATCCCTTCTAGATGCTAAGGACAGAAGATTGGCAAAAGCTCAAGACTCTTCATTTCTATTTTAGTGATCCAAGATCACATTGAGTCTATAGGAAAGCCAATACTATTAAAAGGGGATGAGGTGTTGCTCAAACTGCTTAGTGATATGCTCTAAAGCACTCAACCACTTTCTCATTTCCACATATGTCCCAAACCAAAAGTCAAACTCAGCCCCACAAATTTGATCTATCCAGAGCCATCGAGTTCACTTGACACAGCCACTGCCAGAAACCCTAATCATTTCGGTCTCACCGATGGGATCTTGGTCTGATACGTCTCCAACATATCTATAATTTTTGATTGTTCCATGCTATTATATTATCTGTTTTGGATGTTTAATGGGCTTTAATATGCTCTTTTATATTATTTTTGGGACTAACCTATTAACGGGAGGCCCTATGCCAATTTCTATTTTTTTGCCTATTTAGTGTTTCGCAGAAAAGGAATACCAAACAGAATCCAAACAGAATGAAACCTTCGTGATGATGTTTCTTGGACCGAAAGCAAACCAGGAGACTTGGAGTGGAAGTCTGGAACTCCGTGAGGTAGCCACGAGGCAGGAGGGCGTGCCTAGGGGGGTAGGCGCGCCCCACCCTCGTGGGGCCCATGTAGCTCCACCGACGTACTTATTTCGCCTATATATACTCTTATACCCTAGATCGATTGCAGAGAGCCATGAAACCACTTTTCCACCGCTGTAACCTTCTGTACCCGTGAGATCCCATCTTGGGGCCTTTTTCGGCGATCTGCCAGAGGGGGAATCGATCACGGAGGGCTTCTACATCAACACCATAGCCTCTCTGATGAAGTGTGAGTAGTTTACCATAGACCTTCGGGTCCATAGTTATTAGCTAGATGGCTTCTTCTCTCTCTTTGATTCTCAATACAAAGTTCTCCTCGATGTTCTTGCGGATCTAATCGATGTAATATTCTTTTGCGGTGTGTTTGCCGAAATCCGATGAATTGTGGGTTCACGAACAAGACTATCTATGAATATTATTTGGTTCTTCTCTGAATTCTTATATGCATGATTTGATATCTTTGCAAGTCTCTTTGAATTATTGGTTTGGTTTGGCCTACTAGATTGATCTTTCTTGCAATGGGAGAAGTGCTTAGCTTTGGGTTCAACTTGCAGTGTCCTTTCTCAGTGACAGTAGGGGTAGCAAGGCACGTATTGTATTGTTGCCACCGAAGATAAAACGATGGGGTTTATATCATATTGCTTGAGTTTATCCATCTACATCATGTCATCTTGCTTAATGCATTACTCTGTTCTTATGAACTTAATACTCTGGATGCATGCTGGATAGCAGTCGATGTGTGGAGTAATAGTAGTAGATGCAGAATCATTTCGATCTACTTGACAGAGATGTGATGCCTATATTCATAATCATTGCCTAGGTATTCTCATAACTATGCACTTTTCTATCAATTGCTCGGTAGTAATTTGTTCACCCACCGTAATACATGCTATCTTGAGAGAAGCCACTAGTGAAACTTATGGCCCCCGGGTCTCTTTATTATTATATTGCATCTCTTTTATTTACATTGCATATCGTTTACTATTTTGTATACCAAAAATACCAAAAATATTTACTTTACTATCTTTATCAGATCTCACTTTTGCGAGTGACCGTGAAGGGATTGACAACCCCTTTATCGCATTGGTTGCAAGGTTCTTGATTGTTTGTGCAGGTACTAGGTGACTTGTGTGTTGTCTCCTACTGGATTGATACCTTGGTTCTCAAAAACTGAGGGAAATACTTACGCTACTTTGCTGCATCACCCTTTCCTCTTCAAGGGAAAAGCAACACATGCTCAAGAGGTAGCAAGAAGGATTTCTGGCGCCATTGCCGGGGAGATCTACACCAAGTCAAGGCATACCAAGTACCCATCATAAACTCTTCTCCCTCGCATTACATTATTTGCCATTCGCCTCTCGTTTTCCTCTCCCCCACTTCTAAAATGATTTTCGAAAACCTTTGCCTTTCCTTCGCCCTTCTTCTGCTCGTCCTTCTGTTTGCTCGTGTTACCATGTGCCTTCTATTAGCTTGGATCTTCGCTTGCTAAATATCTATTGTTATGGATCCTCATCCTCTTGCTAATCTTTTTAAAAGATCCAATTATAATGAACCAATTGCTAGTGAGTTGAGTGCACTAGATTATCTTTATGAGGTTTTTCTTGAAATTCGTGAATCTGAAAATTGTGATGAAGTGTTGACAGAAAAAAATTATAAAGTGATGCATGATAGCTCCTTGAATGAAAAGCACGATTGCCATGATGTTATTATAAATTCTATTAATGTCAATTTTGTTATTGATATGCAAAACCTAAGCTTGGGGATTCTAATTTTGCTATGTCTACTACTTGTTGCAATGATCATGATTGGGGTGATTTTTCTTATGATCTTGAAAATTTATTTAAGCCCCATGATGAATATGAGATTGATAATAATTCTTGCAATAATACTAAAAGTGGGTTTGGAAGAGTGTTAACTTTAGATCCGACATATTTCGATAATGTTCAATCTTATGAGGTTTTTGATAAAAGTGGGTTCGGAGAGGTCATGACTTTATTTTATGATAATCCCATTATTTCGGAAGAGTGTCAACTTTCCATGCATGTGGATCATGAAGAGAAAATTTTATGTGATAGTTATATTGTTAAAATTGATTTTGATCCTACATGTAATTATTATGAGAGAGGAAAATATGGTTGTAGAATTTTTCATGTTACAAAATTACCTCTCGTTAAGTTGAGATTGCTATTGTTTCTTTCTTCTTCCTTGCATATGGTGGTTTTTGCTTGTCTTGATATTTGTTTGCTTATGAAATCCCTATGAATAGGAAGCATGTTATACTTAAACTTGTTTGTTATATGTTTTATGATGCTCTCTTTGTTCTTCAATTCTTGTCTTTCATGTGAGCATCATTGAAATCTCAATGCCAAGCTAGGAGCATTAAAAGAATAGCGCTTGTTGGGAGGCAACCCAATTTTATTTTTGTTCCTGCATTTCAGGTCATGTTTTGATTTGAATAAATAATTTATCTAGCTTCTGTTATGATTGTTTTTTTATGTTTTAATTAGTGTTTGTGCCAAGTAAAGCCTTTAGAATCTTCTTGGGTGATTATTGTTTGATCTTGCTGATAAAAACAGAAAGTATGCGCTCAAGAAAATAATTTTAATTTTTTACCAGAGAGAGATAAAATACCAATTCCAACTGCAGTAGATCAATATACAAATTGTCATAGTCGTCCTAATTTTTCAGAATTTTTGGAGTTACAGAAGTATTCGAAACCTACAGATTTCTATAGACTGTTCTGTTTTTGACAGATTCTGTTTTTCGCGTGTTGTTTGCTTATTTTGATGCATCTATGGCTAGTATCGGCGGGTATGAACCATAGAGAAGTTGTAATACAGTAGGTTTAACACCAATATAAATAAATAATGAGTTCATTACAATACCTTAAAGTGATGGTTTATTTTCTTATACTAACGGAGCTCATGAGATTTTCTGTTGAGTTTTGTGTTGTGAAGTTTTCAAGTTTTTGGGTAAAGATTTGATGGATTTTGGAATAAGGAGTGTCAAGAGCATAAGATTGGGGATGCCCAAGGCACCTCAAGGTAAAATTCAAGGACAACCAAAAGCCTAAGCTTGGGGATGCCCTGGAAGGCATCCCCTCTTTCGTCTTCATCTATCGGTAACTGTACTTGAGGCTATATTTTTATTCACCACATGATATGTGTTTTGCTTGGAGCGTCTTGTATGATTTGAGTCTTTGATTTTTAGTTTACCACAATCATACTTGTTGTACACACATTTTGGGAGATACACGCATGAATCGGAATTTATTAGAATACTCTATGTGCTTCACTTATATCTTTTGAGCTAGATAATTTTGCTCTAGTGCTTCACTTATATCTTTTTCGAGCACGGTGGTGGTTTTATTTTATAGAAATTATTGATCTCTCATGCTTAACTTATATTATTTTGAGAGTCCTTTAGAACAGCATGGTATTTTGCTTTGGCTATAAAATTAGTCCTAATATGATAGGCATCCAAGGTGGGTATAATAAAAACTTTCATATAAAGTGCATTGAATACTATGAGAAGTTTGATTCCTTATGATTGTTTTGAGATATGAAGATGGTGATATTAGAGTCATGCTAGTTGAGTAGTTGTGAATTTTAGAGATACTTGTGTTATAGTTTGTTATTCCCGTAGCATGCACGTATGGTGAACCGTTATGTGATGAAGTCGGAGCATGATTTATTTTTTGATTGTCCTCCTTGTGAGTGGCGGTCGGGGACGAGCGATGGTCTTTTCCTACCAATCTATCCCCCTAGGAGCATGCGCGTAGTACTTCGTTTCGATTACTAATAGATTTTTGCAATAATTATGTGAGTTCTTTATAACTAATGTTGATACCATGGATCATACGCACTCTCACCCTTCCACCATTGCTAGCCTCTCTAGTACCGCGTGACTTTCGCCGGTACCATAAAGCCACCATTTACCTTCCTCAAAACAGCCACCATACCTACCTATTATGGCATTTCCATAGCCATTCCAAGATATATTGCCATGCAACTTTCCAGCGTTCCGTTTATTATGACACGCTCCATCATTGTCATACTGCTTTGCATGAGCATGTAGTTGACATCGTATTTGTGGAGAAGCCACCATTCATAATTTTTCATACATGTCACTCTTGATTCATTGCACATCCCGGTACACCGCCGGAGGCATTCATATAGAGTCATATTTTTTCTAAGTATCAAGTTGTAATTCTTGAGTTGTAAGTAAATAAAAGTGTGACGATCATCATTATTAGAGCATTGTCCCAGTGAGGAAAGGATGGTGGAGACTATGATTCCCCCACAAGTCAGGATGAGACTCCAGACGAAAAAAAGAGAAAAAAAGAGGCCATAAAAAAGAGAAAGTCCCAAAAGAAAAAAATGATGAGAGAAAAAGAGAGAAGGGGAAATGCTACTATCCTTTTTCCACACTTGTGCTTCAAAGTAGCACCATGATCTTCATGATAGAGAGTCTCCTATTTTGTCACTTTCATATACTAGTGGGAATTTTTCATTATAGAACTTGGATTGTATATTCCAATGATGGGCTTCCTCAAAATGTCCTAGGTCTTCGTGAGCAAGCGAGTTGGATGCTCACCCACTTAGTTTCTTTTTGAGCTTTCATACACTTATAGCTCTAGTGCATCTGTTGCATGGCAATCCCTACTCACTCACATTGATATCTATTGATGGTCATCTCCATGGCCCGTTGATACGCCTAGTTGATGTGAGACTATCTTCTCCTTTTTGTCCTCTCCACAACCACCGTCTATTCCACCTATAGTGCTATGTCCATGGCTCACGCTCGTGTATTGCGTGAAGATTGAAAAAGTTTGAGAACATCAAAAGTATGAAACAATTGCTTGGCTTGTCATCGGGGTTGTGCATGATTTAAATATTCTGTGTGATGAAGATAGAGCATAGCCAGACTATATGATGTTGTAGGGATAGCTTTCTTTGGCCATGTTATTTTGAGAAGACATGATTACTTCATTAGTATGCTTGAAGAATTATTTTTTTATGTCAGTATTAAACTTTTATTTTGAATCTTTCGGATCTGAAAATTCATGCCACAATAAAGAAAATTGCATTGATAATTATGTTAGGTAGCATTCCACATCAAAAATTCTGTTTTTATCATTTACCTACTCGAGGACGAGCAGGAATTAAGCTTGGGGATGCTTGATACGTCTCCAACGTATCTATAATTTTTGATTGTTCCATGCTATTTTACTATATTTTTCGGATGTTTAATGGGCTTTAATATGCTCTTTTATATTATTTTTGGGACAAACTATTAACTGGAGGCCCAGTGCCAGTTTCTGTTTTTTTGACTATTGTAGTGTTTCACAAAAAAGGAATACCAAACGGAATCCAAACGGAATGAAACCTTCGCGATGATCTTTCTTGGACCGAAAGCAAACCAGGAGGCTAGGAGTGGAAGTCTGGAACTCCGTGAGGGTTCCACGAGGCAGGAGGGCGCATCCAGGGGGTAGGCGCGCCCCCCACCCTCATGGGCCCCACATAGCTCCACCGACGTACTTCTTTCACCTATATATACTCTTATACCCTAGATCGATCGTAGAGAGCCATGAAACCACTTTTCCACCGCCGCAACCTTCTGTACCTGTGAGATCCCATGTTGGGGCCTTTTCTGGCGATCTGCCGGAGGGTGAATCGATCACGGAGGGCTTCTACATCAACACCATAGCCTCTCCGATGAAGCGTGAGTAGTTTACCACAGACCTTCGGGTTCATAGTTATTAGCTAGATGGCTTCGTCTCTCTCTTTGATTCTCACTACAAAGTTCTCCTCGATGTTCTTTTAGATCTATTCGATGTAATATTCTTTTGCGGTGTGTTTGCCGAGATCCCATGAATTGTGGGTTTATGAACAAGATTATCTATGAATATTATTTGGTTCTTCTCTGAATTCTTATATCCATGATTTGATATCTTTGCAAGTCTCTTCGAATTATCAGTTTGGTTTGGCCTACTAGATTGATCTTTCCTGCAATGGGAGAAGTGCTTAGCTTTGGGTTCAATCTTGCGGTGTCCTTTCCCAATGACAGTAGGGGCAGTAAGGCACGTATTGTATTGTTGCCATCGAGGATAAAAAGATGGGGATTATATCATATTGCTTGAGTTTATCCCTCTACATCATGTCATCTTGCTTAATGTTTTACTCTGTTCTTATGAACTTAATACTCTAGATGCATGCTGGATAGCGGTCGATGTGTGGAGTAATAGTAGTAGATGCATGCTACCTCTTGAGCACTGCGTTGGTTTTCCCTTGAAGAGGAAAGGGTGATGCAGCAAAGTAGCGTAAGTATTTCCCTCAGTTTTTGAGAACCAGGGTATCAATCCAGCAGGAGGCTACGCACGAGTCCCTCGCACCTGCACAAAAGAAATAAATCCTCGCAACCAACGCGATAAGGGGTTGTCATTCCCTACATGGTCACTTACGAGAGTGATCTCTGATAGATATGATAAGATAATATTTTTGGTATTTTTATGATAAATATGCAAAGTAAAATAAAAGGCAATGAAAATAACTAAGTATTGGAATATTAAATATGATGAAGATAGACCCCGGGGCCATAGGTTTCACTAGTGGCTTCTCTAAAGAGCATAGGTATTTTACGGTGGGTGAACAAATTACCGTTGAGAAATTGACAGAATTGAGCATAGTTATGAGAATATCTAGGTATGATCATGTATATAGGCATCACGTCCAAGACAAGTAGACCGACTCCTGCCTACATCTACTACTATTACCCCACACATCGACCGCTATCCAGCATGCATCTAGAGTATTAAGTTCAAGAGAACAGAGTAACGCTTTAAGCAAGATGACATGATGTAGAGGGATAAACTCATGCAATATGATAAAAAAACCCATCTTGTTATCCTACTGTCACTGGGAAAGGACACCGCAAGATTGAACCCAAAGCTAAGCACTTCTCCCATTGCAAGAAAGATCAATCTAGTAGGCCAAACCAAACTGATAATTCGAAGAGACTTGCAAAGATAACCAATCATACATAATAGAATTCAGAGAAGATTCAAATATTGTTCATAGACAAACTTGATCATAAACCCACAATTCATTGGTCTCAACAAACACACCGCAAAAGAAGATTACATCGAATAGATCTCCACAAGAGAGGGGGAGAACTTTGTATTGAGATCCAAAAAGAGAGAAGAAGCCATCTAGCTAATAACTATGGACCCGTAGGTTTGAGGTAAACTACTCACACTTCATCGGAGAGGCTATGGTGTTGATGTAAAAGCCCTCCGTGATCGATACCCCCTCCAGCGGAGCTCCGGAACAGGCCCCAAGATGGGATCTCGTGGATACAGAAAGTTACGACGGTGGAATTAGGGTTTTGGCTCCGTATCTGATCGTTTGGGGGTACGTAGGTATATATAGGAGGAAGAAGTACGTCGGTGGAGCAACAGGGGCCCACGAGGGTGGAGGGCGCGCCTGGGGGTGGGGGGGGGGTAGGCGCGCCCCCTACCTCGTGGCCTCCTTGTTGGTTGCTTGATGTAGGGTCCAAGTCTCCTGGATCATGTTTGGCGAGAAAATCACGTTCCCGAAGGTTTCATTCCGTTTGGACTCCGTTTGATATTCCTTTTCTTCGAAACCCTAAAATAGGCAAAAAAACAGCAATTCTGGGCTGGGCCTCCGGTTAATAGGTTAGTCCCAAAAATAATATAAAAGTGTATAATAAAGCCCAATAATGTCCAAAACAGTAGATAATATAGCATGGAGCAATCAAAAATTATAGATACGTTGGAGACGTATCAAGCATCCCCAAGCTTAATTCCTGATCGTCCTCGAGTAGGTAAATGATAAAAACAGAATTTTTGATGTGGAATGCTACTAGGCATAATTTCAATGTAATTCTTCTTAATTGTGGCATGAATATTCAGATCCGAAAGATTCAAGATAAGAGTTTAATATTGACATAGGAATAATAATACTTCAAGCATACTAACTAAGCAATTATGTCTTCTCAAAATAACATGGCCAAAGAAAGTTCATCCCTACAAAATCATATATTTTAGTCATGCTCCATTTTTGTCACACAAGAATGCTCTCATCATGCACAACCCCGATGACAAGCCAAGCAATTGTTTCATACTTTAGTAATCTCAAACTTTATAAACCTTCACGGAATACATGAGCGTGATCCATGGATATAGCACTATGGATGGAATATAGTATAATGATGGGGGTTATGTGGGGAAGACAAAAAGGAGAAAATCTCACATCAACAAGGCTAATCAATGAGCTATGGAGATGCTCATCGATTGATGTTAATGCAAGGAGTAGGGATTGCCATGCAACGGATGCACTAGAGCTATAAATGTATAAAAGCTCAACAAAAGAAACTAGTGGGTGTGCATCCAACTTGCTTGCTCACGAAGACCTAGGGCACTTGAGGAGGCCCAATGTTGGAATATACAAGCCAGGTTCTATAATGAAAAATTCCCACTAGTATATGAAAGTGACAAAATAAGAGACTCTCTATCATGAAGATCATGGTGCTACTTTGAAGCAAAGTGTGGAAAAAGGATAGTAGCATTGTCCCTTTTTATTTCCCCTTTTTTTGGGCCTTCATTTTTTGGCCTTTCTCTTTTTTATGGGGACAATGCTCTATTAAATGATGATCATCACACTTCTATTTATTTACAACTCAATGATTACAACTCGATACTAGAACAAGGTATGACTCTATATGAATGCCTCCGGCGGTGTACCGGGATATGCAATGAATCAAGTGTGACATGTATGAAAACTTATGAACGGTGGCTTTGCCACAAATACGATGTCAACTACATGATCATGCAAAGCAATATGACAATGATGAACGTGTCATGATAAACGGAATGGTGGAAAGTTGCATGGCAATATATCTCGGAATGGCTATGGAAATGTCATAATAGGTAGGTATGGTGACTGTTTTGAGGAAGATATAAGGAGGTTTATGTGTGAAAGAGCGTATCATATCACGGGGTTTGGATGCACCGGCGAAGTTTTCACCAACTCTCAATGTGAGAAGGGGCAATGCACGGTACCGAAGAGGCTAGCAATGATGGAAGGGTGAGAGTGCGTATAATCCATGGACTCAACATTAGTCATAAAGAACTCACATACTTATTGCAAAAATCTACAAGTCATCAAAAACCAAGCACTACGCGCATGCTCCTAGGGGGATAGATTGGTAGGAAAAGACCATCGCTCATCCCCGACCGCCACTCATAAGGAGGACAATCAAAGAACACCTCATGTTTCGAATTTGTTACATGATGTTTACCATACGTGCATGCTACGGGACTTGCAAACTTCAACACAAGTATTTCTCAGTTTCACAACTACTCAACTAGCACAACTTTAATATCACTACCTCCATATCTCAAAACAATCATCAAGCATCAAACTTCTCTTAGTATTCAACACACTCATAAGAGAATTTTATTATTAATCTTGTATACCTAGCATATTAGGATTATTTAAGCAAATTACCATGCTATTTAAGACTCTAAAAATGATCTAAGTGAAGCATGAGATATCAATAGTTTCTATAAAACAAATCCGCCACTGTGCTCTAAAAGATATAAGTGAAGTACTAGAGCAAAACTATATAACTCAAAAGATATAAGTGAAGCACATAGAGTATTCTAATAATTTCCGAATCATGTGTGTTTCTCTCAAAAGGTGTGTACAGCAAAGATGATTGTGGTAAACTAAAAAGGAAAAACTCAAATCAGACAAGACGCTCCAAGCAAAACACATATCATGTGGTGAATAAAAATATAGCTCCAAGTAAAGTTACCGATAGAAGTAGACAAAAGAGGGGATGCCTTCCGGGGCATCCCCAAGCTTTGGCTTTTAGGTGTCCTTAGATTATCTTGGGGGTGCCATGGGAATCCCCAAGCTTAGTCTCTTGCCACTCCTTGTTCCATAATCCATCAAATCTTTACCCAAAACTTGAAAACTTCACAACACAAAACTTAAAGTAGAAAATCTCGTGAGCTCCATTAGCGAAAGAAAACAAAAGACCACTTCAAGGTACTGTAATTAACTCATTCTTTATTTATATTGGTGTTAAACCTACTGTATTCCAACTTCTCTATGGTTTATAAACTATTTTACTAGCCATAGATTCATCAAAATAAGCAAACAACACAAGAAAAACAGAATCTGTCAAAAACAGAACAGTCTGTAGTAATCTGTAGCTAGCGCAAGATCTGGAACCCAAAAAATTCTAAAATAAATATCTGGACGAGAGGAATTTATCTATTAATCATAAAAAAAGAATTAACTAAATAGCACTTTCCAAATAAAAATGGCAGCAGTTCTCGTGAGCGCTAAAGTTTCTGTTTTTTACAGCAGGATTAACAAGACTTTCCCCAAGTCTTCCCAACGGTTCTACTTGGTAAAAACAGTAATTAAACACAAAAAACACAACCAAAACAGAGGCTAGATAAATTATTTATTACTAAACAGGAGCAAAAAGCAAGGAATAAAAATAAAATTGGGTTGCCTCCCAACAAGCGCTATCGTTTAACACCCCTAGCTAGGCATAAAAACAAGGATAAATCTAGGTATTGCCATCTTTGGTAGGCAATCCATAAGTGGCTCTCATAATAGATTCATAAGGTAATTTAATTTTCTTTCTAGGAAAGTGTTCCATGCCTTTCCTTAACGGAAATTGGAATCTAATATTTCCTTCCTTCATATCAATAATTGCACCAATCGTTCTAAGGAAAGGTCTACCAAGAATAATAGGACATGAAGGATTGCAATCTATGTCAAGAACGATAAAATCTACGGGCACATAATTCCTATTTGAAACAACAAGAACATCATTAATTCTTCACATAGGTTGCTTAATAGTGGAATCCGCATGGTGCAAGTTGAGAGAGCAATCATCAAAATCACAGAAACCTAACAAATCACACAAAGTCTTTGGAATCATGGAAACACTAGCACACAAATCACACAAAGCATAGCATTCATGATGTTTAATTTTAATTTTAATAGTAGGTTCCCACTCATCATAAAGTTTTCTATGGATAGAAACTTCCAACTCAAGTTTTTCTTCATAAGATTGCATCAAAGCATCAACAATATGTTTGGTAAAAGCTTTATTTTGGCTATAAGCATGAGGAGAATTTAGCACGGTTTGCAACAAGGAAATACAATCTATCAAAGAGAAATTATCATAATTAAATCCCTTGAAATCCAAAGTAGTAGGTTCATTAACATCTAGACTTTTGATCTTTAATCCTACTTTTATCAAATTTAGCATCAAGATCTAAAAACTCCGAATTTTTGGAACCTTCTAGGTAAAGGTGGATCATATTAAGTCCCATCATTATCAAGATCCATATTGCAAAACAAAGATTTAATAGGGGACACATCAATAACTTTTAGATCTTCATCTTTATTATCATGGAAACTAGAAGAACACGCTCTGATAAAGGAATCTTTCTTAGCACGTATCCTAGCGGTTCTTTCTTTGCACTCATTAATGGAAATTCTCATGGCTTTGAGAGACTCATTGATATCATGCTTAGGTGGAATAGATCTAAGTTTCAAAGAATCAACATCGAGAGAAATTCTATCAACGTTCTTGGCCAACTCATCAATCTTAAGCAATTTTTCTTCAATCAAAGCATTGAAATTCTTTTGTGAAGTAATAAATTCTTTGATATTAGATTCAAAATTAGAGGGCATCTTATTAAAATTTCCATAAGAATTGTTGTAGTAATTACCATAATTATTAGAGGAATTACTAGGATAAGGCCTAGGATTAAAGTTTCCTCTATACGCGTTGTTACCAAAATTATTCCAACCAACAAAATTCACATCCATAGATTCATTATTATTCTCAATCAAAGTATACAAAGGCATATCATTAGGATCAGAAGAAACACTTTTAGTAGCAAATAATTTCATAAGTTCACCCATCATTCCACTCAAAACATTAATTTCTTCTATCGCATGCACTTTATTATTAGTAGATCTTTCAGTGTGCCATTGAGAATAATTAACCATAATATTATCTAGGAGTTTAGTAGCTTATCCTAAAGTGATTTCCATAAAAGTGCCTCCCGCGGCCGAATCTAAAAGATTTCTAGAAGCAAAATTCAATCCAGCATAAAAAATTTATATAATCATCCACAAATTCAAACCATGAGTAGGGCAATTACGTATCATTAATTTCATCCTCTCCCAAGCTTGTGCAACATGTTCATGATCAAGTTGGTTAAAATTCATAATATTGTTTCTAAGAGAGATGATCTTAGCGGGAGGAAAATACTTAGAGATAAAAGCATCTTTGCACTTATTCCAAGAATCAATACTATTTTTAGGCAAAGACGAAAACCAAGCTTTAGCACGATCTCTAAGCGAAAAAGGAAATAGCTTCAATTTAACAATATCATTATCCACATCTTTCTTCTTTTGCATATCACACAAATCAACGAAGCTATTTAGATGAGTAGCGGCATCTTCACTAGGAAGGCCGGAAAACGGATCTTTCATGACAAGATTCAGCAAGGCAGCATTAATTTCAAAAGATTCAGCATCGGTAAGAGGAGCAATCGGAGTGCTAATAAAATCATTGTTGTTGGTATTGGTAAAGTCACACAATTTAGTGTTATCTTGAGCCATCGTGACAAGCAAGCAATCCAACACACAAGCAAACAAGAAATGGGCAAAAAGAGGCAAACGGGAAAGAGAGGGAGGATAGAGAGAGATGGCGAATAAAACGGCAAGGGTAAAGTGGGGGAGAGGAAAACGAGAGGCAAATGGCAAATAATGTAATGCGGGAGATAAGGGTTTGTGATGGGTACTTGGTATGTTTGACTTTTGCGTAGACCTCCCCGGCAACGGCGCCAGAAATGGCTCATTGATGGGAGATAAAATTTTAACTTGACTTCGCATGAGCCTCCCTGGCAATGGCGCCAGAAATCCTTCTTGCTACCTCTTGAGCACTGCGTTGGTTTTCCCTTGAAGAGGAAAGGGTGATGCAGCAAAGTAGCGTAAGTATTTCCCTTAGTTTTTGAGAACCAAGGTATCAATCCAGTAGGAGGCTACGCGCGAGTCCCTCACACCTGCACAAAACAAATAAATCCTCGCAACCAACGCGATAAGGGGTTGTCAATCCCTACACGGGCACTTACGAGAGTAAGATCTGATAGATATGATAAGATAATATTTTTGGTATTTTTATGATAAAGATGAAAAGTAAAATAAAAGGCAATGAAAATAACTAAGTATTGGAAGATTTAATATGATGAAGATAGACCCGGGGGCCATAGGTTTCACTAATGGCTTCTCTCAAGAGCATAGGTATTTTGCGGTGGGTGAACAAATTACTGTTGAGAAATTGACAGAATTGAGCATAGTTATGAGAATATCTAGGTATGATCATGTATATAGGCATCACATCCAAGACAAGTAGACCGACTCCTGCCTGCATCTACAACTATTACTCCACACATCGACCGCTATCCAGCATGCATCTAGAGTATTAAGTTCAAGAGAACAGAGTAACGCTTTAAGCAAGATGACATGATGTAGAGGGATAAACTCATGCGATATGATAAAAACCCCATCATGTTATCCTCGATGGCAACAATACAATACGTGCCTTGCTTCCCCTACTGTCACTGGGAAAGGACACCGCAAGATTGAACCCAAAGCTAAGCACTTCTCCCATTGCAGGAAAGATCAATCTAGTAGGCCAAACCAAACTGATAATTCGAAGAGACTTGCAAAGATAACCAATCATACATAAAACAATTCAGAGAAGATTCAAATATTGTTCATAGATAAACTTGATCATAAACCCACAATTCATCGATCTCAACAAACACACCGCAAAAGAAGATTACATCAAATAGATCTCCACAAGAGAGGGGGAGAACTTTGTATTGAGATCCAAAAAGAGAGAAGAAGCCATCTATCTAATAAGTATGGACCCGTAGGTCTGAGGTAAACTACTCACACTTCATCGGAGAGGCTATGGTGTTGATGTAGAAGTCCTCAGTGATCGATGCCCCCTCCGGCAGAGCTCCAGAACAGGCCCCAAGATGGGATCTCGTGGATGCTGAAAGTTACGGTAGTGGAATTAGGGTTTTGGCTCCGTATCTGATCGTTTGGGGGGTACGTAGGTATATATAGGAGGAAGAAGTACATCGGTGGAGCAATAGGGGGCCCACGAGGGTGGAGGGCGCGCCTGGGGGGGTAGGCACGCCCCCTACCTCGTGGCCTCCCTGTTGGTTGCTTGACGTAGGGTCCAAGTCTCCTGGATCATGTTTGGCGAGAAAATCATGTTCCCGAAGGTTTCATTCCATTTGGACTCCGTTTGATATTCCTTTTCTTCGAAACCCTAAAATAGGCAAAAAAATTGCTATTTTGGCTGGGCCTCCGGTTAATAGGTTAGTCCCAAAAATAATATAAAAGTGTATAATAAAGCCCAATAATGTCCAAAATAGTAGATAATATAGCATGGAGCAATCAAAAATTATAGATACATTGGAGACGTATCAATGCAGAATCGTTTCGATCTACTTGACACGGACATGATGCCTATATTCATAATCATTGCCTAGATTCATAACTATGCACTTTTCTATCAATTGCTCGGCAGTAATTTGTTCACCGACTGTAATACATGCTATCTTGAGAGAAGCCACTAGTGAACCTTATGGCTCTCGGGTCTCTTTCTTATTATATTGCATCTCTTTTATTTACATCGCATCTCGTTTACTATTTTGCAATCTTACTTTCCAATCTATATAAAAAAACCAAAAATATTTACTTTACTATCTTTATCAGATCTCACTTTTGCGAGTGACCATGAAGGGATTGACAACCCCTTTATCCCGTTGGTTGCAAGGTTCTTGATTGTTTGTGCAGGTACTAGGTGACTTGTGCATTGTCTCCTACTGGATTGATACCTTGGTTCTCAAAAACTGAGGGAAATACTTACCCTACTTTGCTGCACCACCCTTTCCTCTTCAAGGGAAAACCAACGCATGCTCAAGACGTAGCATGGTCTCACCGTGATGGGCATGCAAACTCTCTGTTGCTTGTTGCAATTATTTCGGTCTTACCGAGATACGCAGTCGGTTCCACCGAGTTTGCTTGACCAACTCTCTGTTTGCTCATTACCAAAATCGGTCTCACCGGGTTTGTGTCTTCAGTCAAACCGAGTTGAGGTTTTACCCTAACCCTATCACACCGGTCCCACTGAGTTGATCACATTGGTCCCACCGAAAAGCCTAATGTTCACATTTGGAACCATATCGGTCTGACCGAGTTTCACTATTCGGTCCCACCGAGTTTGGTAAATTGTGTGTAACGGCTAGATTTTGTGTGGAGGCTATATATACCCCTCCTCCCCTCTCTATTTGAGAGAGAGCCATCAAGACATGCCTACACTTCCAGCATTCATTTTCTGAGAGAGAACCACCTACTCATGTGTTGAGACCAAGACATTCTAATCCAACCACAAGAATCATGATCTCTAGCCTTCCCAAATTTCTTTGCACTCAAATCATCTTTCCACCATATCCAAATCTGTGAGAGAGAGTTGAGTGTTGGGGAGACTATCATTTGAAGCATAAGAGCAAGGAGTTCATCATCAAATCACCTTTTGGAGAGTGGTGTCTCCTAGATTGGTTAGGTGTCACTTGGGAGCCTCCGTCAAGATTGTGGATTTGAACCAAGGAGTTTGTAAGGGCAAGGAGATCGCCTACTTCTTGAAGATCTACTGTCGCGGGATATCCGCGACCACCTATGGGACCGGGTGGCCCTTTGCTGGTTCGGCGGGGCACGTCGCGTTGCACAAAGAGCAGACCAGCGTGCGGCAGCACGGTAGAGAGCACATAAGCTATTTACCCAGGTTCGGGCCGCCACGAGGCGTAAGACCCTACTCCTGCTTTGGTGGATTGATGGTGAAAATGAACGTGGTGATGCATGGTACACTTGCCTGACAAGGCCTGCCTCAGGGCTACGGTGACCACAAGTGTATGGTGGCTTGGGTTTGTCAAGTTTCCAACCCTCTAACCCCCTTCTATGATTGCCATGGGCCTCCTTTTATAGGTTAAGGGGTCACCACAGTGGCAAAATAGTCATTACCCACTGATATGATAGCAAATACTACTATAATACCTAACCTTGCGGGCTGGCAGGGTGCATTAAATGCAGCGCTCGGTGTCACATTACTAGCTGCCCGGCAAGGCCTGCCGGGCTTATCTTGCCAGCTCCTCATTTGTTCTCTTGACACGTTGCTGGACGGGTGTCACCTGTGGGTTTCTTCTGTAGGAGATGGTTGCCATGTGGCGAATGCTGCCACTTAACCACCTTGTGGCTTGACACCGCATTGATTGACGATGTGGGTCATACTTGCATGATTGGTGGGGTGGTTCAGGCCCCGCAAGCCCCAGCAGGCGCTGCTGGGGAGTCTTGGTTGCTTGCTTCTAGTGGTGGCCTAGCCCCTTACCGGGCTCGCCTGCCCGACGAGGGAGGCCCTTCTCTTGCCGCTATCCTGTTCCCTTGGCTCGATCTCGATCTCTCTGGGCTGCATGTGGGTTCTTCAAGTCTCTTGGTTCTTCAACCTCTAACTTGAGCTGGTGCTCTAATCTTGATCTTGTGCCTGTGCACAGTTGGGCAACATACCCGAGGTCTGTTGCACCGACAGAAGCCCCCGGGCCTGCCCCGATCGCGTTGTGGAGCGTCGGTAGGGTAGGGCCTAATAAGTGCACAGGCAGGGCTGCTAAAGGGGTTGGCCCCTTTGAAGTTTTCCATTGCTGCTTCATTAGTCTTGATCTTGGGGCGGTTTCCGATTTTCATGCGTGCGGTGTAAAGCCAACAGCGGTGGGGCCACGACAGTTATGGCCCGTGAATGACTTTAATGCACGGGGTGGAAACTGCCAAATTACTTTTCCCACAGTGCGCTCTTATCCTTAGCCACGTATGTTGCATGCATAGCATGGTGTAGGTAACGTAGGCGCGTGGTGCAGGAGAGCATCTTGAAGAGGGCTCGCCTGCCTTAAATTGGCGAGGGAGGGCCGTGGTTTCCTGTTGACGGAGCAACTGCCCTTCCCTGCCCAGCCTATAAAAGGAGGGCGGAGGAGGGCAAAGTCACTCATCCCTGCATTCTTCCTCCTCTTCTCTTGATTCTCTGCTTCTTCGGGTAATGCTGAAGGGAAAGGCCAGGGGCCATCCCCCGGGCTTCTTCTTGGGGCAATTGTTGCCTCATGTTGGTGCTAACGCTCAGGGAGTGAGCTTGGTCCTTGGTGCGGTGAACCTCTTGATCTCTTTGAAGCTCGGCCGGGAGGCAGGGCTGAAGATCACTGGTAATCCCAGCATTGCCCCTCTCAGAGGCCTTTGGGCCGTTATCGATGAGGCGTGTGCCTTCCTTCCCGCCAAGGAGGGGAGCGGTGCGCCTCGAGCCCCCTGGACGTTTGAGTTTCTTGCCGTCTTCCCGGGAAGAGCACCAGACTAGTATATGGGCCTCCTCCTAGAACGATGTTGATGGAGAAGAAGCCTGGGGAGAAGGAGAAGACGGGATACAGGCCGGTCAGTAGGAGCACGACTGCATCGACGCGTTCGTGTCATACTGGCGACCTGCTGTCCATCTGCCTGACTCTTCCCCCTTTTCCAGGCGCCGTCATCACCGTTTCTTCCAGCCGCTGGGAAAAGGCTTGTACCCCTGGTGCTCCCATTGCCTTATGGGGCCTTCTGCCTGGGCCTTGGTGTCTTCCTCTGCCGGTGCATGTGCTGGAGGCAGTGACCAGGGATCCGTCGAGGCGCTCCACACGTCTTCGTCCTTCACAACCTCGCCACTCCCGATCCTGTCAGACTGGGCCCGCCAGCTCCTGACGAGGATCGAGGTGGCGTTGTGCCGGCACTGCGCCTGTCCCCTTATCTTCCCACCGCAATACCTGGGATAAGAGGAACAAGGAGAGGATTTTACGGGGCACTTATCTTTTTTCAACCTTAAATCTGTAGGCAATCGCCAAATTTTAATTCAAATAATGTAATTTCTCGAGTCCATCTTTTGTATTCTGTAATGCTTGTACTTGCAACTGCATATGAATGAAAAAGATGAATCTTGTCGGAAACTCATGCATATGTATGTCCATGCAGAGGCAAAGTGCCTCTTTAATATAATAAACGGGTTTTTCCTGGCAGGATATCCTGCCGGCACCCTCTTTGTCTACCGGAGAACTTCGTCTGCCAGGGAACAGACAGAGGGGCCACCCCCCGCCAACTCCATTTTCCCAAAGGCCACTGCAACCACCCTGACTAAAGAAGCGTTCAAGTCATGGATGGGAGTACCTAAGTTTCAAAGAGGGAGGTGAGGTTTTATTATGCAAAGTTATAGCTTTACAGAATATTAATGGACAAGAGGTGAACTTATCTGTTTGGCTTGCCGGGGATTGCCGTGTCGTGCAATATTCTCGTCCGTTGTCGAAGCCAGGTTTACGGCAAGAACCTGCAACTCCATGTAGATGAGAATGAATACATGATGCAATCCTACCGATATGCATATGCAAATGCTCATGAAATGCTTATGCAATAATCTGGGTGTGCTTGTGCATGGATGCAATCTTAGTTGCCCCCCCTACATCGCTTCTTTATTTTCTCTTGCATGGGATCATTGCCCCGGCTTGTACAAGGGATTACATGCAACTTCGGCAATGCCATATACAATGGGTGGCTGCTGGGCAGGGCCCAGCAGCCTCTGCGCCATATGGGTAGAACTTACGGAGATGCTCAATGTTCCATGAGTTTTGCAACAGCGTGCCATCTCCGATCTCCAGATGGACTGCGCCGGGTCTGGAGACTCGTACTACCCGGTAAGGGCCTTCCCACTTCGATGATAACTTGTGTGTACCCTTGGTGGACTGAACACGCCTAAGGACAAGGTCACCTTCCTCAAGACACCAGGCACGATCCCTGCAACTGTGATAGCGATGCAGGGCTTGCTGATAGCGTGCAGCACACGTAGCGGCCCGAAGACGGTTCTCCTCGTGTAGCACAGCGTCGTCACGCCAGTGCTAATCTTGTGCCACTTCATCGTAGGTAAGCACCCAAGGATACCCGTAAATGAGTTCTGTGGGGATAACTGCTTCTGCCTCGTAGACCAGGGAGAAGGGAGTCTGCCCAGTAGCTCGATTAGGTGTCGTTTTGAGGGACCAGCGAACTACCGACAGCTCCACGATCCACTGCCCGCCGTGCTTCTGCGGCGTATCGAAAGTCCTTGTCTTGAGTCCATGAAGCACTTTAGTGTTCGCCCTCTTAGCTTATCCATTGCTCTGGTGGTGTATCACAGAGGCAAATGAAATCTTGCATCCAAGGGTTTGAACATATTGCATTAAGGCGTGGCTCGTGAATTGAGTGGCGTTATCAGTGATGATCCTTGCCGGAACTCTGAAACGACACACCAATTCTTTCAAGAACTTGATAGCTGACTAAGCAGTCACCTTCCTCATGGCAGTCACTTCCGGACACTTTGTAAACTTGCAGATGGCAACGAACAAGAATTCAAAGTCTCCGATTGCTCGGGTGAAGGGGCCGAGGATATCGAGCCCCCAGGCCGAAAATGGCCATGACAGAGGGATTGTAGGAAGAGCTTGGGCAGGCAGGTGTGTTTTCTTGGAATGGAACTGATAGGCTTCACATGTCCTGACGAGCTCAACTGCATCTTGGAGGGCTATGGGCCAATAGAATCCTTGCTGGAATGCTTTCCCAACTAATGCCCTTGATCCAATGTGTGAGCCGCACATTCCCCTGTGAATCTCGGCTAGCTATTCCTTTCTGTCCTCCCGGCAGACACACTTCAATTTCACACTGTTGGGCCTCCTTCTGTATAGAGTGTCATCGACAAACTGATACATACTGGCCCTTCGGGCTACTTTCTCAGCTTCATCTGGGTCGACGAGGAGTTCTACGGTTTGGAGGAAGCGGACGATGTGCCTTGCCCAAGTTGGAGCCTGAGGCTCGGCAAAGAGGACTAGCAGCACCTCCTCGGCTGCGGGAGCACCAGCCTCGTTCGCGGGGTCCATAGGCCCGCCTGGAGGGGGTGGTCTGGCATGCTGTGAGGAGTTGTTTCTGGTAGGGTCTCTGCCGGGAGCGGATGGCTCGATCGGGAGAGGCTTACCGTAGTCCAGCTTTCTCCTTTTCTGGGCCATTGTGGTCGGTGATATGGAGGGTTGAGAGAGGTGGAGAACAAAAGTTCCTAGTTCCACATGAAGCTTCTACAGAACACACTTTGACAGGTGATAAACTATGTTGTTTTCCGTACGGGGTACGTGCTCTGTTTGCAACCCGTCAAAGCGCTCATCTAACCTCCTCACTTCCTCAACGTATGCTTCCATCAATGGGCTTTGATAATTCTTGTTGACTTGCCTCACCACTAACTGTGAATCTCCTCGAATGATCAGTTTCTTGATTCCCAATTCTGCTGCAATCCTGAGCCCGGCAAGGAGCCCTTCATACTCAGCTATATTGTTGGTGGCTTCTTGCTGGGCAAAGTGCATTTGGATGATGTACTTCAAGTGCTCCCTAGAGGGGGAAACAAGAAGCACGCCAACTCCTGCACCTTGTAGGGAAAAAGCACCATTGAAATACATAATCCATTCTTGGGGTGATTCCTTGCGGGGGAGAACTGTTTCTGTTGTTTCCTCATCAGGGGTTGGCATCCATTCTGCAATAAACTCTACCAGCGCCCTGCTTTTCATGGGTGAAGTGCTCTCAAACTTCAAACCAAAAGTGGATAACTCCAAAGCCCACTCCACTATTCTGCCAGTAGCCTCAGGGTTTTGGAGTATCCTCTACAATGGAAAACGAGTAACAACCGTGATCTCATGGGCTTGGAAGTAGTGGCACAGTTTCCTTGAGGCCATGACGAGGACAAAGATCAACTTTTGCACACCAGAGTACCTCGATCTAGCCCCTTGCAACAAGGAGCTGACAAAGTACACTGGGCGCTGCAGCACTTTCTTCCTTGCCACGTCCTCGGGGTTGCACTCGTTGTCGTGCTTACTAATGTTATGATCCTCTTCCGACTCTGCCGTGGTCTGGCCGCTCTCTGCTTCATCCACCTCTCGCTGTGCTACCGAGGATGCACTGACCACTTGGTTGGTTGCTGCCAAGTAAAGTAGTGACGGATCTTGAGGTTTGGGTGCAACCAAGGTAGGCACAGATGACAGGTAAGACTTCAACTCTTGCAAGGTTGTATTTTCTTCTGAGGTCCACTTCATAGGCCCTGCCTTCTTCAAAATTTTGAAGAACGACAAGGCATGCTCGGCAGACTTGGAAATGAATCTGCTTAGCATGGAAACGCATCCCGTCAAACGCCTCACATCCTTAACTGTCCTTGGTGCTTGGATCTGCTCAATGGCCTTGATCTTGTCCGGGTTAGCTTCGATCCCCCGGCGTGACACGAAGAATCCAAGTAGCTTGCCGGAGGGAACACCAAATACACACTTCTCCGGGTTAAGCTTCACGTTGATCTTGCGCAAATTAGCAAATGTCTCCTCCAAATCCTGGATAAGGGTGGCCTTATCCTCGGTTTTGACTACAATGTTGTCCATATAAGCTTCTATGTTTCTGTGTAGTTTTGGCTCAAAACCAATCTAGACTGCTCTTGCAAAACTAGACCCAACACTCTTCAATCCGAAAGGCATGCGGACAAAACAGTATGTACCACATGGAGTGATGAATGATGTTTCCTCCTCATCTTCTTTGGACATGAAGATCTGGTGATATCTGGAGTATGCATCCAAAAAGGAGAGCATATCGCACCCTGAAGTAGAAAACGCAATCTGATCGATGCACGACAAGGAGAATGGGTCCTTTGGGCAAGCCTTATTGAGGTCTGTGAAATCAATGCAAAGCCCCCATTTCCCATTCGCCTTTCGAACTACCACTGGGTTTGCCAACCATGTAGGGTGTAGTACTCCTCTAATCAATCCAGCTGCATCTAACTTCTTGATTTCCTCAGCAATGAACTGCTGCCGCTCCAAGGCATGCTTCCTAACTTTCTGCTTGACGGGTCGGGCGTGTGGGCAGACATCAAGGTGGTGCTCGATTACTGCCCTGGGAACACCGGGGATATCAGATGGTTGGTAGGCAAACGCATCGATATTCGCCCCCCGGAAGGCAACAAGCATGCTTTCCTATTTTTCGTCAAGGGTAGCACTGATGATGAAATTACCATCAACACCAGCTGGCCCTGCCGGAACCTTCTTCACTTGGGGTGCTGCAACCTTGGATCTCTTGTTGTTGGAACACTCTGACACGTCGTCAACGGGTGACGTGCACTCGGAGGGGGAACGATTCTCGGACTACTTGCCAGAGGTCCTACAATTCCTCTTCTTTCCTTTGCTTTCCTTGGCGGGGACCGTTACCATCGCAGCCTCTGCTGCGACGGCATCCCGATACATCCTGTCCACACAGATAATCGCATCCTTCTCATCTGACGGGATGGTGATGACTCCCAACGGCCCAGGCATCTTCAAGGTGTTGTAAGCATAATGGGATGCTGCCATGAACTTGGACAAGGCCCGTCGTCCCAGAATCCCATTATACGGTAGGGGGAGCTCAGCCACATCAAACACAATCTTCTTAGCCCTATAGTTCAGCTCTCCCCCAAACGTCACCGGCAACGTAATTTTCCCCTTGGGACGGCTCTTGCCGGGATTGACTCCTTGAAACGTGCCGGTAACCTCCAGCTCTTCCTCTCCTATCTGAAGCTTGTTAATAACTGAGGGAGTCCTGGACTAAGGGGTCCTCGAGTGTCCGATCTATTGGATATGGGCCAGACTGATGGGCCGTAAGGATACAAAGACCGAAGACTCTACCCGTGTCCGGATAGGACTCTCCTTGGCGTGGAAGGCAAGCTTGGCGACCAACTATGAAGATTCATTTATCTGTAACCGACCTTGTGTAACCCTAGATCCCTCCTGTGTCTATATAAACCGGAGGGCTGGGTCTAAATCCCCAAAGAATCATAGCCAGGTTAGACTTTTAGGGTTTAGCCATTCCGATCTCGTGGTAGATCAACTCTTGTAATACTCATATTCATCAAGATCAATCAAGCAGGAAGTAGGGTATTACCTCCATAGAGAGGGCCCGAACCTGGGTGAACATTGTGTCCCCCGTCTCCTTTTACCATCGATCCTAGACGCACAGTTCGGGACCCCCTACCCGAGATCCGCCGGTATTGACACCGACATTGGTTCTTTCATTGAGAGTTCCACTGTGCCATCCTCAAAAGGTTTGATGGCTCCTTCAATCATCTAGAACGATGCTATCCAAGGAGAAGTCTTCCTCCCTGGACAAATCTTCGTGTTCGGCGGCTTCACACTACGGGCCAACTCACTTGGCCATCTGGAGCAGATCGAAAGCTACGCCCCTGGCCACCAGGTCAGATTTGGAAACTTGAACTACGTCGTAGATATCCATGGAGACTTGATCTTCGACGGATTCGAGACCACGACAGCCGCTCCCAGCCACAACGATGAACATGACTTAGATGTGTCATCAGGCCATACCCAGGAAATTGCACCTGAAACCGCTCTGGCCTTAGATCCGGAGCAGGTCGCGCCATCCGGGGACGAGAAGCTCCACCCCGCCACGGAAGCCGCATACCCCACGGCGTTGGAGCCGCACACGGACTTAACTTCAAGTAACATCTGTGTTACCGGAGCTACAGACTCGTTTCTGGTTATAAGTTCCAAACTATGTGCGTCCACGCATGTCGAACATGATCGGTCATCGATCGCCGAATTCAGCACCGTGGACATCTTCCGGCACTCGCCTCTGGGCGACGTGCTAAACTCATTAAGAGCACTATCTTTAGCGGGAGGCTCACAGCCGAATTGTGTCCGGCTCGAATCGGAAGCTGATGATGGAGAATTTCACTTCCCACCCACCGCCTACTTCATAGCCACTATCGAAGACTTAACTAACATGCTTGATTATGGCTCCGGCAACATCGACGGTATGGATGACGACGCCGGAGAAGAAGAGGCCCAGAACCCGTCGTTCACCGGACGCTGGCCGACCACTTCCTCGTATGATGTTTACATGGTGGACACACCAAAGGAGAATAGCGACGATGACAAGGAATATCCAGGTGAGGATAAACCTTCTGAGATACAATCAAAGCACCGGCGTCAGCGGCGCCGCTCTAACTCACGCTGCAGCAAAGACAGCAACACCGGCACAGGAGAAGATAACACTCTGGAAGGTGCTGAAGACAACGAAGACCCCGTTGACACAGCTACTAAACAGGATGAACGGGAGGATGGGCAGGTTAGCCCTGGTAAACACGCCACGGACGAAGACTTGGAGGACGGTAGTTATCTTCCGCCATCCGAGGATGAGGCGAGCCTCGGCACTTAGGATTTCATCGATCCTGAGGAACCTCTTGAGCAGGAGCGCTTCAAGCGCTAGCTAATAGCCACTGCAAAGAGCCTGAAGAAGAAGCAGCAGCAGCTTCAAGCTGACCAAGATCTGATCAACGATAAATGGACCGATGTCCTAGCAGCCGAAGAATACGGCCTCAAGCGCCCTGCCAAAAGCTACTCGAAGAGCAAGTTGCTACCACAGTTCGATGACGAGGCGCTCGAATACATACCACCATCGCGCAATGCGGCTGACCGACCACCACGTGGTCGGGATAAAGCGGCAACTCAAGCCGAATATCAGCCCGCCCCGCTCCATCACAAAGGTAGAGGTCACGGTCATACATATGACCTTCGACAGGACCTGAACAATAAAGCAGGACATACCATATCGATCTATGGATCGCGAAGACGTGCCCCGACACACGACGACGACCATCTATTTGGACGTGACAAACCTAGTCATGCGCGGGCTGAAAGCTGCAGACGGACCCCACCAGAACTACGTCGCGATATGGCCCGATATAGAGGCGCCACACACCCTCATTGCTTCACAGATAAAGTCATGGAACATGAATTCCCAGAAGGGTTCAAACCCGTGAATATAGAATCCTACGACGGAACCACAAACCCCGCGTATGGATCGAAGACTCCATTCTCCATATTCATATGGCCCGCGGCGATGACCTCCATGCCATTAAATACCCCCCCCCTCAAACTCAAAGGACCAGCCCAACACTGGTTAAACAGCCTGCCCGAAAATTCCATCGACAGCTGGGAGGACTTGGAAGAAGCCTTCCTTGATAACTTCCAAGGTACATATGTTCGACCTCCGGACGCTGATGACTTAAGCCATATAGTTCAACAGCCCAGAGAGTCCGCCGGGAAATTCTGGACTAGGTTCTTAACTAAACAGAACTAGATCATCGACTGTTTGGACGCCGAAGCCCTAGCGGCCTTTAAACACAGCATCTGCGACGAATGGCTTGCCCGTCACCTCGTCCAAGAGAAACCAAAGTCCATGGCATCCCTCACGGCACTCATGACCTGCTTTTGTGCAGGCGAGGATTGTTGGTTGGCCCGTAGCAAAAACAATGCAAGCACCTGTCGGTGTCAAAACCGGCGGATCTCGGGTAGGGGGTCCCGAACTATGCGTCTAAGGTGGATGGCAACAGGAGGCGGGGGACACAATGTTTACCCAGGTTCAGGCCCTCTCCATGGAGGTAATACCCTACGTCCTGCTTGATTGATCTTGATGATATGAGTATTACAAGAGTTGATCTACCATGGGATCGTAGAGGCTAAACCCTAGAAGCTAGCCTATGATTATGATTGTTGTTGTCCTACGGAATAAACCCTCCGGTTTATATAAACACTGGAGGGGGCTAGGGTTACACATAGTCGGTTACAAGGGAGGAGATCTACACATCTAAATTGCCAAGCTTGCCTTCCACACAAAGGAGAGTCCCACCCGGACACGGGATGAAGTCTTCAATCTTGTATCTTAATAATCCAACAGTCCGGCCAAAGTATATAGTCCGGCTGTCCAAGGACCCCCTAATCCAAGACTCCCTCAGTAGCCCCTGAACCAGGCTTCAATGACGATGAGTCCAACGCGCAGATTGTCTTAGGCATTGCAAGGCGGGTTCCTTCTCCGAATACTCCATATAAGATTTTGAACACAAGGATTGTGTCCGGCTCTGCAAATCAAATTCCACAAACCACCATAGAGAGTATGATATTTCCACAAATCTAATCTGCTGACAACTTTTCATAACATGACATCATGCCATGGCCCAGTCATTATTCAAACCATTTTTCTCAACCAGCTACTACACGTATAGCGAGGCGGTTTTCTTGGCACGTCTTCTCGAAGTAGAGATCCTGTCCCCTTATCACGGGATTCTCATAAATACTGGTGTGGGTAACCCAACCGCGCCATCAATTATGGCGCTTGGGGAATAAGAAAGTTTACCAGGCAGGTGGGGAGGTGCATAGCTTCTTCCACCCTTATAAAGGGACAAGGACTCCTCCTTTTCACCCACGCCTTCTTCTTCCTTGCCCATCCATCCTTGCGCACTCGAGCTCCAGTGCCCAAGTTCGCATTTTCTCCGTGAAACCACTCCAAACATGTCCGGAGCGGGAGGCAAGTGGATGGTCTCCTCTGTTACGGAGGACAACATTACGAAGCTCCGGGAAGCCGGATACCTGGCCGCAGACATCGCGCACCGGCTCCTAGACAAGGGGCAGATCGTCCCTAACTCCGAATCCCACGAAAGGGTTGTATTCCTTACCCATTTCGTCCGTGGGCTGGGATTTCCCCTCCACCCATTTGTTCGTGGGCTCATGTTCTACGACGGGCTGAACTTCCATGATCTGGCCCCCAATTTCATCCTCAACATCTCGGCGTTTATCGTCGTGTGCGAGGCCTTCCTCCACATCAAGCCCCACTTCGGTCTGTGGCTGAAGACCTTCAATGTTAAACCGAAGGTGGTGGTCGACCAGCAAGCGGAGTGCGGAGGCGCCATGGTGGGAAAAATGCCCAACGTCACCTAGCTCGAAGGCTCCTATGTGGAGACAGTGAAGGGGTGGCAATCGGGGTGGTTCTACATCACCGAGCCGCGTGACACCAACCGGGTGGCGGGCCCCGAAGTTCAATCCGGCATCCCCATGCAGCTCACCTCTTGAAAAGAGAAGGGCCTATCCTGGGGTTCATCGGTGGAGCTGACCGGACTCCAGAGCTGTGTTAAAAAAAATAAGCAAGAAAATAAGGCTTGTCAACGTGGTCCAGGTCATGCTCTTCTATCGGATCCTCCCGTGTCAAAGACAGGCATTCAATATGTGGGAGTTCGACCTGGCTAAGCACTAGACGCTGCGAGAGCTCTTCGACACAACACACCAGGACAACTTGAGGGTGTTGTTCAAGTCCGCCAAGGTACCTCATCCCCTTACCGAGGATCGCGGACTCAGCGCAAAGTGCCCTGCCAATCCGGTAAGCTTCTTATATCTCATAAGACATTTCTTTCCCCAGTATAATCATGTGGGGGATCTAAACCTCCACGCCATTTAACAGGAATGGGTCGCGACAGCGGAGCGGATTGATTGTCCGGCCCCACTGCCTGAGGATCCAGCAAGTGCTCTCTTAACGGAGATGTTGGTTCTAGCGCCCTATGAGGCGCCGGAGAAGAAGGCCAAGAAGAAGGCCAAGGGGACCAGGAAAGGTCTCCGGCGCAAGGTCGTATCGGAATCATCATCCGATAACACCAAGGCGCCCTCCTCCCACGAAATCGAGGAGGAGGAAGAGGAAAGTTCTCCCCCCAGCTGGGGGAGACAAGAAAAGGAAGGCCTCCCCGTCAGGGGAAGCTGAAGGGTCCAAGAAGGGAAGGACTCTCCTTCCTGATTGCTCCATGGCGGCCGCTTTTAGCGACGAGGAGTGGTTACCCAGGGTAAATCCCCTGGCGAAGTCGTAAGTATCCGGATACCGTATTAATTCTTGGTATGTTTTATTCTATTACTTCTTATCATGTCGAACATGATCATGCAGCCCCTCCAAAGCCCGTATCAATGTATCCTCTTCAGATGAGTCTTTGGGCCCGTCAGAGATGAACAATGATTCACTCCCGACCGCCTCCTCCCCCCGCCCTACGGATGACGTCGAGGTGCTGTCTCAAAGGGTACTGAACCAAGGGGAGACAGTTCCAGAAGCGCCCCAAGGCGACATTCCGGACACTGGGCGCATGAGGGGCAAGACTCCCATGGGCTCTAATGCCGGTGCCGGGGGCAGCAAGTCTGTGTCGATGGCCTCTGTCCATCCAGGGTCATCGGACAATTTGCTGGAAGCGCTTCGCAGCACTTCCATTAACGAAGAGCACCGCACTATCATGAGTGCGGTGGTCAAGAAGATTCAGTCCGCCAAAAGTGGACTGACTGAAGCCTGTGCCAGCCTCCTAACAGGCTTTAAGGTAAGTAATCAAGTTGTGAGAAAATGTTATAGCATAGACAGTAGCCCCTGATGCTCTGTTTGGTGTTCGGAAGAAAGGCCGAACAGAGGATCAAATAATAATAATCACAGGAGTCTAATCAGTAGCATAGACAGTATCCCCTGATGATCTACCCCGCAGTGTGTCGGATGCTGCGGAGTTCTACTGGGCCGAGGAAGGGAGCTCGACGGAGAGGTTGTTCTGGTCGCAGTATACTGGGACCGAACATCCGATGCCCTTGAGCGACCAGTTGAAGAAACTGGTCGAGCTTCACAAGGCGGCCGAACTGGCCATGAAGGGCCTCATAGTCCGGATGTGGCCTGGCAAGCCCCTGCCTGGCAGCTATTTTGGCTTGGTAAGGCGGCTTGTGAATTCCTGCCCCCAACTTGAAGTCATAAAGCGGTCCGTATGCATTGAGGGTGCGCGCAGGGCTTTTGCCCGGGCGAAAGTGCACTGGGCGAAGATGGACGCCGAAAAGCTGGTGAAGGAGGGGCGGCCGGAGGGCAAGGAGCATTGCCATCCCAAAAAGTATTATGACAGTGTCCTGAAGGGTGTTCGCCTTGTGGCAGAGGAATGTGCTAAGGATGTAATATTTGAATAAATGTACCCATGTGATCCTGTAATGTGAAACGAGTTCTTGTGCGCTATGTAACGCTTGTTAATTTAAAATATTACCTTCTGTGCGGCCGTTTACAAAATTTGAGAATTGGCCAGTCGTAGGCTTCTGCCCCCATGTAACTAGTACTGAGGTGTTCGGGATAAACCTGATCACTCTTTATCCCAGTTTTGGGTCCTTCGAAGGAGGTGTTCAGCGCAACGAACCAGGCACTCGGACTATAAAGCTTTATCACTCTCACTTAGCCATAGAAGTCTACAATTTTAAATTTTGGCGATGCCCCTAGTATTCGGAAGGCCGAACTTGGGGCGCTATGCACGCCTAAATCGAACAAGGACGACTCCTCGCCCGAAGCGGAAAAAATCTTTAAGGATTTGAGACCTCTTGAATAGCGACCAGCTCTCGCCGCATCATGACAGTCAGTTTTTGGCTTTCTCTACTGAGGTGCTCGTCCGGAAGAACCGGGACACAATCGCAGTAGTTCTCCCAATGCTACCTTAGCCGATATAGCGGAACGTAAGGTACCAAAACATGGGAGCCGGGAAAACCCAACTATTGTCCCAAGACATGCGTCGGTGTCAAAACCGGCGGATCTCGGATAGGGGGTCCCGAACTGTGCGTCTAAGGCGGATGGTAACAGGAGGCAGGGGACATGATGTTTTACCCAGGTTCGGGCCCTCTTGATGAAGGTAATACCCTACGTCCTGCTTGATTATTCTTGATAATATGAGTAGTACAAGAGTTGATCTACCACGAGATTGGAGAGGCTAAACCCTAGAAGCTAGCCTATGGTATGATTGTATATTGTCCTACGGACTAAAACCCTCCGGTTTATATAGACAGTGGAGGGAGCTAGGGTTACACAGAGTCGGTTACAAGGAGGGAGATCTAAATATCCGTATTGCCAAGCTTGCCTTCCACGCCAAGGAGAGTCCCATCCGGACACGGGACGAAGTCTTCAATCTTGTATCTTTATAGTCCAACAGTCCAGCCAAAGGATATAATCCGGCTGTCCGGATACCCCCTAATCCAGGACTCCCTCAGTAGCCCCTGAACCAGGCTTCAATGACGATGAGTCCGGCGCGCAGATTGTCTTCGGCATTGCAAGGCGAGTTCCTTCTCCGAATACTTCATAGAAGATCTTGAACATGAGGATCATGTCCGGCTCTGCAAAATAAGTTCCACATACCACCGTAGAGGGAATAATATTTACACAAGTCTAATCTGCTGACGTTCCCCGTAGTGTGACATCACACCACAGACAGGTCTTTATTCGAATCATTTTTCATAACCTATCTCAGCGTGTTTCGTGAGGCGGTTTCCTTGGCACGTCTTGTCGAAGCAGAGATCGTGTCCCCTTATGACGGGATTCCCATCAATACAGACGTGGGTAACCCAACCGTGCCATCAATT